>NC_080672.1:46121522-46424681 GCF_030247195.1 Topomyia yanbarensis | reverse complement strand
GCGGATAATTTTTCTCCACACAGCTTCACTTTACCTATCCCGTACCGTTTCTTAAAATTGTTGAACCACTTAAAACTAAACTTGAAGGAATCTGGCACGCTAAGGTTTTGGACAAATATCTTATTACATATAATATTAAAATCAGTGAATTCGAAGAGACCACGATTCAGTTTTCGTTGTTGCAACATCCATAGAGATAGTCCCGTCTCCAATTGTTGATGAATTCTTGAATTAATGTGAATACTTTTCTTTTGAAAGGACAACTTTTTCAAAAAAAAAGTATTCACATTAATTCAAGAGTAATGCATGTCTCGTCATACCTGCCATATCGCGTATTTTGGTTTTCTCATTGTGTTTGGTAGATTTTCTTTTGGATAACAATTAAGTGAATAAAAAGAAGTCAATTTGTTTACTCGTTATACCAGACGGCCCCTTGAGGTCACGGCAAATAAGTTACGAAGAATTTAAAACTAAAATTGGAATCGGCCGATAGATATTTTGGCAATCCTATTCACTGCAACAAAGTTTTTGGTGAAACATGATTTCGAGATTATTCACGTTTAAAGTTTCGCGCCACGCTCACGTAAAGGAACTGCGCTACAACTTTGCTTCTACTGCTTAAACATCTATAAACATACCGTTTTGTAGATACTTTCAGATTTCTTAAGAATCTGTACTTTAAGATAAACTAATATAAAAGATCGATTTTTTGACCGACCTCATCATATATAATCCGAAAGCCAATAATAAGCTGATTACACTACATGTAAATAAGCAAATCAATTGTAAAAAATCCTGAAAGTACCAGGACACAACATGTGGCTTAATTGGATCAAAACGTAGTGTGTCTTGTCCGTTTTTGAAAAAGCGTGATATAATCGAGACAAAACCGTGATGTAATCGAGGGTGATATAAACGAGTATTGATATAAACGCATAGTGATATAATCGAAACATTACTGTACTTTCTTGAGCACATTTTTTTTATCGATGCAAGACTAAAAGAATTGATTTGTTAATGGGAAGTGTGCACAAAATAATCAAAAATTGTTATCAGCTGATGTCTAGGAACTAAAAGAAATATTCGGTATATTTAAAAGAAAAAAAAAAGATCTCGATTTTGTCAGCTCAAAATAAATCATAGAGCTGATGAGATCAGCTAATCACTCGTCAAGTATTTTGTATTCACTTGCTCATAACAATTGCGGAATGTATAAGTTGAATAACAAAAAAATCATCAATTTCTCCGGCGAGCCTCCGCTAAAACGTAACTTCTATGTCTTGAATGTTTTCATCTATTCGAGCTTTTAAAAAATGTAAATGTAAATGTAAAAATGTAAATGTAAAAATGTAAATGTAAAAATGTAAATGTAAAACTTCAAAAAATCATAACGTGAAAAAATACCATTTTGAAATAAAATATTTTTAGACAACGCAAGAAAATTTATCGAAGAAATTAATAATTTGGTTGTAAATCAGATGTGGAATGACTCCTATGCAACTTTCACCAGTAGGCGCCTAGATTTTGCTAATTATTTTTTCTAGAATGATGAACATTCGAATAGTGATTCTGATGACGGTGCAGATAATAAGATTTGATTCAATAATTTTAATGTCACAATGAATTTTATTTTGTCGTCAATAGTACGGTACTCTGGCAAGGTGTATGTGTTTTTTCTAAAGGGTCAACTTCTAAATAGATAAACAAAAAACAGAAATTACGTCAATCGTGTATTTATTTAATTGCAACATTTTCCTACATCCAATGTTTTATTTGTGCTTTCAACTGAACATCAGGATATTCCTTTACGAAGTAATCCATACCGGATTGCGTGATTTGGTTACAGCCAAGCATCTCCAGAAATATCAGCGCTGGAAAAATAGCCTTCAAAATAACGAGATCGGCGTCGTTGAACGAGAAGCACTCGCGCAGCTGCAGTCGTTTCAGCTGACCAGGGGTGAAGCGACGGACGTTAAAATCGGCACAGTAAAGAACCGCATCTTCAAGCCAAGGCAATTGACTCCAGTTGACGTCTGTGTTGTGTACGGCATTGGCGGGATTCGCTTCGTAGGCGCAAAGCTGCAGCTTTCTCAGTTGTCGAAAGTTTCGACATATGGCTTCCGTCATTTGATTATCTAGGGTTTTCCCAGGTGGTAGACACACGTACAGATCTTGTACGTTTGGTGTGACGATTGAGAATTTATCGAAAAACTGTTCCATCATGTCCATACCCTTTTCGATGGTTAGTGCAAGTTGTTGGATTGATGGTAGGGATGAACATTCGTCCAACAGAGTAGAGGGAAACTTTCCCCTCAAGTTGAGCGTCCTGAGTTGTGTCAAATTACTTAAATCCGGCAGAGGTTTATCGGGGAAACGCAAATAAATCGAGTTAATTGTAAGCGACGTTAGTTGCCTAAAGTTGGATGTGATTTGCATCAAAAAGGGTATGGCATTTTTCTCACTTGGTGATATCACCAAATCTTTTAGCTGTCGTCCGAGGCGTCCCAAAGATTGAAAATGGCGTTCAGCACACAATTCACCGCTTACACGTTGAGCAATGTCTAGCCCATGAATTCGCTCAATTCTATCTTCAGTGACGTTCAGAACCAGCTGGGCCACACTGGGAATTTGCTCTAGCGCTCCATAATCGGTGCTTATCACCTCTTCACATGTTTGCACTCTATCATCCAATGTAACTGCTAGTTTCTTCAATGCGGGCAAACTAACGATGATGGCTTCCACTTGCGCCGGGTGTAAAGCTACATTCGTTGAAAAACTTTCACACGAATCCGAAAAGCGATTCAGCACTTCTTCACATAACTCCCAGTAGTTAGCACACGGAAACTCATGTCCTCCTCGAATACACTGGAAATTGCGCTCACAACGAATGATTCGGTATTTGCGCCAGCTTGAGATCAACGTTGATCGACTGTCGTCGTGTACGGCACGGCACAGTGGCACCCGGAAGGTGATCCGTCGAAGGAATCGACTAGAAAACACTAGCTCTTCCCACTCTTTGCACACAAGCGAAGCGGACTTACGATCGTTCCAGTGCAAGCGTTTGAAGATCATCTCCATCACTTCAGACGGCAAACAGGATATGTCGGCAACGGTGGATTCCTCACGAAAAACAGCCATTTTGCACCGAAAGTCAAGATCGAAGCAGCAACAGCAACGTACAGCACTAACGACACGATCGCAACGTGATCACAGAGGCAACATGACACAGAATGACGCTGTAAGATGCCTGGGTACGGGCTTTTATTCTATACGCAAGTGGCAAATTTCGCTTGCTACCTGGGGTCTGGGGAAGGATGGAAAACAAACGAACAATGTGTTCCTACTTCCTACTGATAGCCTTGTTTTGTCGTATCGATCGTATCGATGTGTAGGCTATACGGATTTTTTTCCCAAAACTGTACTGTTATATTATAATAGGTACCAAGTATAAAAATGTTGATGTATTGATTTAAAAAATAGCCGTTGGGTATCTATTTACAGACTTTCGGAATTTAATTGGTACCTACCATGAGTATTTTCACATCAGCCATTCAGTTGAAATGCTCAGTACAAGTCAAGAATACGAGAGTTTGAAATTGCGCAATTCAGAACAACGCAATATCGGAAAATACAAGATTCTTCAATTTAGTTGTGGCAGTTTGGTAATTTCATATTCGCACAATTTAAATAATTAATACACGGTGCTACAAAATAAAAAAAAATGAATGTACTTTTCAAGTGATTTGTTAAAGGTTGTAGGTCTGTCTGGTCAAATACAACACAAAACCACGTTTGATCAATTTAATATGCCCTAAAAATCTTGATTTATAGCTAAAAACTATTTTTCAGGACTTTCGGCATTAAACAATTTTCTGCGCGGTCATTTTTTTTAAGTGTTATGAAAAGAATAAATGGCCTTTCCAACGGTATGCTACATTATATAATGTTCTTTTGTTAAAAAGACTATGAGGTTTTGGGAGAACAATCTGAAAGGTTCCATTATTTTGCGATTTTTTCATAAAAAATATGAAAATTGCTCAACGTTTTTATTGAGAAGCGTCTTTGTTTTACTAAAAATTTAGCAAAAACATTTACCTCCGCATCCAACTACCAATTTATCATCAAAGTCGGTGGAAAAATAGCAGAATATTTTTTTTCCAAATTGGAAACTATGGCTATGGCTGTTTTCTACTAGGACGTTGATAACAGTCTCTTTCTTGGGACAAAGCCAGCCAAGCGGCCGTGTGGCATCCGACGGGTTAAAGTATCTCAAACAAGAATTGATCAACTGTACATATAAGCGTTTTCACATATTCTACAATGTTTGTGTGTGTAAAAAGTGGCATCTTTTGGCAATAATATTTTTGAAAAGAGTTGATCATAGTAGGCTATAGAAAATTTAACTTTTGAACTGAAAGAGATAGCGCTTGGCAGTCTTCGGCAAAGTTGTAGAGGAAAGTATTTTTATTAATTTTGCAGAAGACACTTGTATCTTACACTCACAGTAATTGAGTTATGAGATGTTTTCTATGATAAACTCCTTCAATTCCTATTTGTTGCTTATCACTTTTTGTTTATGACTTTTCACGTTAACAATGTTCAAAGGTATTTTTTATCATTACAAAACACACAAGTTTTTCGAAAGGACTAAATAGCTGTGAATGCTGTGTAAAGACTTATAGCTGATTTTGATTTTATTTTATCCTGTTTTCGAAGCCGTGTAATTTTACTATCGGCAAAAATTGTAATTCTACTATCAATTATTCTACTAGGACTGGGCTTCACCTACAAAACGATATTTAGGCGCTGGTGTTCAAAGACGTTGGCGCCGCACTCTGTGTACTAGCGCGTCTGCCGGAAAGTTAACATCGATATTGAATGATTTACTACGGGGTGATGTAAAATTTTATCTCGGTTCGGTTAATCGGATGAATTTTAGTTTCAGGATATGACTGACTGCGAAGCGCTATCTCTTTCGGTCCAAAAGTTAAATTTTCTTTAGCCTACTATCACAGAGAATAGATGCCCATCTTCAGCATTCAACTTGTGTAAAATCTCTAACGGTTTCGAAGGTAGTTGGGATATCCAAACCAGGTGCGCTGCTGTCGTCATGTTTTCTTGTGCCTGCGTTCGGCTGAATTGACAGCGGTTATTCCTTTACGGAATCGTTTGTTTTCTTTAAGCAAGATTCCATACTGAATCCATTCAGGATTTCGAACCGGTTCCGGAATGGATTTGACGGACAGTTGGGAAAGGTTGGTGTGGCGGCGCTAGTGTTTATCGTAACAAAATTCAAATGTTTGCACACGTTTTTTAAATATTTTTGTTTGATAATTGATGTCTGTTCTCTGTGCTACTATGATGAACTTTTTTCAAAAATAAAATTGCCAAAAGATGGCGCTTTTTACACCCACAAACATTGTAGAATATGTAAAATCGCTAATATGAACAGATTTGACTCCAATAAATTAAGTACCTCAAAACGCTGTTTTGAGGGCTTTAGGCCGATCAGTCTGACTAACGACACTTGCATTTCAAAATTGTATCGTTGGTCTGACCTAGGGTTGTGGTACCGGTAATACCGGTACCGAAAATCCCGGAAATACCGACCCATTTTTGGTACCGTAATACCGGTATTTTCGGTACTATACACTTTTTTATGACAAATATGTCAACTCTGCAGGGGGATCAGGGAGATAACACCTTTGTGTGGGAATGAGGTGGGGCCATCATCTTAATAATTCTAGAAGTTAAAGTTTTATTAGCGACATTCTGATTGGTTTCCATTATTCACTGGGTTGCGCGTAATAAGACTATGGTCTAAGTCATGTCTGTATTTGGTTTGCTCTTAAACCTTTATCTATAAAAGAACGAGCAGCGATTTAGTAGCTAACAGTTTTGGACTTGGTGAACTGCTTCAAATGGGGCGATTTGTAATTGTTGGTGATCGGAAAATTCAGCAAAACTCCATAGTTTACAGGAAAGCAAGGAGCCTTGATATGCATTAGAGAATAGTAGGCAAACGACATAAAGGTCGAAACCAATTTTCAGAAAAGCAAGAGAGGAAATGCGATTAACCTGCTCGGATTTACTGCCATTCTCGCTTTGATTTACTGTTGTTAAAAGGGTTTCATACATTTACCATCTGTTCAAGTCCACGAAAGTCGCACCACTTAGCAGTTATTGATTTCAAAGTGGCCTAGATTTCGAAATAAAAGAAGGTGTCCTATACGAAAAATATCTTCTTTGAAATGAGTCTTGCCATTCCGAAGCAATTAAAAACAATTAACATATTTTTTGATCAGCACAAGTCAATCATCTGAGAATAAGATCATCAGTTTGAGCATTCAATCAGTTTGAAGCTTTTTTCGATTTTTTTAAAAAAATATTCGAGTACCGATACTTTACCGGTACTGAGGGCTTCAGTACCGTAGTGCCGGTTCTCGCCAAAAAGGGTCGGTACTGCGAACCCTAGTCTGACCTTCTTCCTTCTCCAATCAGGTGAACGTTTAATTCCTTCTCCAATCAGTTGAACCAAATTCGGGATGTTAGCTTGGGCGAGTACCTGCTATATGCAATGCAACATGAATATCAGCGGGTCAAGTCTACTGCCACCATGTTTCACAAGGCTGCGTACAACATTTTGTTCAATTCGCAAAAGCAATCAAGTTTAAGAGTTTTCTTGATATTAAAAGTGCTTTTGACAACGTGTCTTTCGAATCCATTTTGGAAGCAGCACGAGGTCATCTTCATATATCATGATACACGCAATGCTTAGCAACCGACATCGTTACGACAAGTAGAGATAAAACTGAGTGTCTGCGGATGTCCTCAAGGTGGTGTGCTGCAACCACCTTTATAGAACCTTGTCGCCGATGGCTTGTTGAAGAAACTTAATGAGCTTTGGTTTCCAACGTATGGCTTCGCTGATGATTATCACATGATCATCGGTATTTGCATTAACACGCTTTTTCATTTTATGCAACAAGCCTTATGTGTTGTTGAGCACCTTCATATTGGACTATCATTTAATCCAAATAAAACATCAATGGTGCTTTTCACACAACGAAGAATTAGAACTGGAGCTCGTCCATTGCAGTTACATGTTCAATCTGGACATTTTAACATCGAGATTATAGTTGTCAACGTCCTATATGGGCGATCTTTGATATATTAGGAGATTAAGAAAAGTAAATCATCACACAATCTAATTCTCACAATGCTGACAAAATAAAGAAAGAAGTATTTGTTGTTCAGTTTTTATTGTATTTTTTGGGTGTTCTTCTCTTCTCATAGATCTAAAGCTAAAAAATGCCCAATCTAAAAGAAATGATGTGTTTTGCTTCGAACTGAACTAACTGAAATTGGAAATGTATTTACCAAGAAATAATAGTCAAGTACACCATTTGATCGTGCATGATAAATTGGGTTTAACGTTTTGAATTCTTCTGATTAGCGTATCCCGAGCAAATACTCACGGGTTCAAGCACCACATAGCCCCTTGAAAATACCTTAAACACTATCCCGTGCCAAAATTCATCAAAACACCATAAAATGGTCTCAATGACCCATAAATACACCAACGAATGGTATTTTATATGGGATCTACCGGACCATGGTGATGGTGTTTTCATGGGTTGAACCCATTTCAAACACCCATGTCAAACCCCATGAGCATGGAGGTATTATGAGCCATTCGTTTACTCAGGATGACAATTTGAATGTTAAGATAACTCGTTCTTAGTTTTGAAACTACGAGAAAGTTAAAATAGCACGCAGAAATATTATCCCGTTTAGATTTGTTTAGATAAAACTGGTCAGAATCGACATCAAACTTAAAACGTTGCCGAGTTGCTATTTGAAATCAATGGATATAATATTGATTCATAGAAAACTCCACAAATGTGTAGTAAAATAAAAAAAAACCTGTTTTAATCCACCTAGCGGTGCAATTGTGCCTTTCTCATTTCTCTAAACTATGGCACGGAGGCTTTTTATGTTCAACATAATTGTGGAAAAGTCCATTACATTCTTAGTACACTTTGCACTTATACACAATGGCATGCCAGCCACGAACTTGATGAGCTACGTGTCGACGGTGAAACACTTGAAACAAAAAAATATCATACTTCATTAGCCTAATCAGCATTAGATCAATGTTATTTGCTTGCTAACTCATTTTGTCATGCGGGGGTGGGTATGTGAGGAGGACGAAAGTCCCATGAACGAACGACTCCCCAGCTTAAATTGGTATGCTTTGTGATATAGTGGTGGTTTAAAGATGATGGGGTTGAAAGGGAGGGGTATGAGGGCTGGATGAGGTGGTGGTCTGAGGGGTGATTTAAGGAGATTTTTAAAGGAGGGGAGTGAACAGTAGAGGGGGGATGTAACCCCTCTCCGTAAACCATCAACTACGCCCCTGTTAAAATCCAGAAAACTTACGCGAGTCGAAAAAAAATTTGGCCGGGATTAGGTTGACGTTTTTCAGAGTGATTGCATAACCTTTCTATATGAGAAAGGCAAAAATGTGCCAAAATCCAAAAAAGTGAATTGTCGTCAAATTTTTTTTCGAGTTTGCATCAAATCTCGACGTTTCATGCACCTTGAACACATTTAGCATCAAAAATAAAAATTCAGTTTTTAATTTTTCCTATAGTTTATATGAGAAATTTCTGTGTGGCCGCACTCTGAAACCCGTAATTCCGGAACCAGAATTCCGATCGATCCAAAATTCAATAGCAGCCGATGGGAAGGTTGCACCTTTCATTTGAGACTAAGTTTGTGCAAATCGGTCCAGCCATCTCTGAGAAAAATGAGTGACATTATTTGACACATACGCACATACATACACACACACACATACACACACACACACATACAGACTTTTTTCGATCTCGACGAACTGAGTCGAATGGGATATGACACTCGGCCCTCCGGGCCGGGATTAGGTTGATGTTTTTCAGAGTGATTGCATAACCTTTCTATATGAGAAAGGCAAAAAGATACATAGTCTCTTCAGCAAAGTTGTTTCTTATTATTTTCGCTACAACTTTGCTGAATACTGTCTTATTATTTTCATAAATGACCAAACAAAAATTTGCTTCTCAGCTTTAGGGGGATTAATCACCAAACTAATATTGAATAAGATGGGGAATATTTTATAGACAAACTTTGCTGAAGACACTGTAGCCCGAAACTCGTTTTTTCGCGGTCAAAACAATTTTGATCACGTTTTTGCCTTTCTCAATAGAAAGGTATTGCAATTGCTCTGAAAACCGACTTTTTAACGGAGGCCCGGAGGGCCGAGTGACATATACCATTCGATTCAGTTCGTCGAGTTCGGCAAATGTCTGTGTGTGTATGTATGTATGTGTGTATGTGACCAAAAATGTCACTCATTTTTCTCAGAGATGGCTGAACCGATTTTGACAAACTTAGTCTCAAATGAAAGGAGCAACGTTCCCATAGGCTGCTATTGAATTTCAAATGGATCCGTCTTCCGGTTCCGGAATTACAGGGTGATAAGTACGAACACGCAGAAAATGTCGATTTTAATAAATTCTGCAATGAATGTATAAAGGTGAAAATTTTTCCAAAATATGACCACAACTGCTTCGATTTGTAGTATTAGGTCACTAACATCCATTCAAAGTCTATTTGGCCACATTGGCCACCATCATCGGTTCCGGAAGCCCCGGCGGAAGTAACTAAATTCAGAATAACAGTCACATCGGTTTCTCGGCGATGGCTAGACCGATTCAACTAAACTTGGCCTCAAATGAAAGGTATTGCGTCCCCGTAAATGGCTATTTAATTTCATCCCGATCCGACTTCCGGTTCCGGAGTTACAGGTTGTGGCGTGCGATCACATAGCAAATTGTGATTCAAACCGATGCTCCGATGAAAGCAAAAAAGGTAAAAATTTCGCTAAAATGTCTCTCAAACAACTTAAATTTGCTGTTCTAGGTCACCGACGGCCAACCAAACTTTCGTTGACTACATTGACCACCATAGACGGTTCCGGAAGTGCCCGGGAAAAGCTGCCATCTTTCTAAATTTACGAACTCACATCAGTTTGCCGGAAATGGTTTGGCCTTTTTTCACAAACTTAGTCCCAAATGATAGCTATAACATCCCCATAGATGTATATAAAATTTCGTACGGATCGCTTATATGGGTCCGGAAATATAGACTAAATCGTCCGGTCACATATGAAATTCCCATATAAGCCGGAACTCATTTTTTTTTCAAAGGGGGGACCTCATGAAATTTCAGAAATCGAATTCGTATTTTTGATGCCAAACATCTTTAAAATGCATGAAACGTCGAGATTTTATGTTATCTCGAAAAAATTTTTTTTTATAAAAATCAACTTTTTGGGACTTTGCCGATTTTGCACATTTTTTCAGTTCAATATTACCGTGGCTGTTTTTTCTTGTACAAAATTTTAGAACTCGAATAATGATTTATTTTCCTGTATATAGTTGTCATGTGATGTATAATAATAAAATGTAATATATGCATTTAAAAGTTTTTAATGAATATAAACACCGCACACATTCTCGTGATTCATGATTGAGAAAGGCACAATTGCACCGCTAGGTGGATTAAAATAGGTTTTCCTATTTGGAAACACTGTACAGTCTAATAGAAGCCGTCCTTCGTAAGGGAATTGACTCACATTTTATTGCGTTTCTCGTTTGAACGCTATCTGAAGTTTTAAATTTAACCTATATAAAATACATTGTAAAATTTAAATCATTTTATTTCAGGATCACAATGTTTTTTATTATCAGGAAGAAATATTATTATTAACAAAAAGAATGGGGTTGCTCCTTTTGAGCACGATAAGGCGAAGCTCTAGAATGTTTGAAAATTGACATCTTTTAGGCGAAAAACAACATTATTGGTTCGGTATCAGTTTAAGAGGGTCCAGGCATAGTGGAAGAGCAGAATTTAGAGGGGTTCACTTTTGTAGATTTGTCCGTTGGCGGTCCCAAACGTGATAAAAATCAAATCATTTGTCTACATCCGCAAAACGCTTGCCAGATATAGATTTGTTGACTATCGCGTTCTGTTTGTCGCTACGGCTCAGTCCCTTCCGAACTTTATATACCTACATACTTCCTTGGTTTGTTCAAAATAAATAGAAACTTGAACTGAAATGTTTGTGTAACGGTTGGATTGGTTCAATGTTATACTGACCTTGCTGTGAGGCGTTTCTTGTCGCTAGTATCATTCTGCTAGGTTGTCTGATGCTTTTTGATGGTTTGATCACATGGAATACGAATCAATGTGCGATTCCGAACTGCTTTGCTACCGATTCATTGATATGATGGATTGGGATATTGATAAAGCAATGCCAGTATAGACTTTAAACTGTAAACGACTTTCAATTCAAATTTCTGTCATTTTAGCAACGCACTGAAGAGTTACAAATATTCGAGTGTACCTTTTTTCGAAGACAGACGTTAGCATGGATTTACATCCATCCTCAGTGCGGGACCCCTGGCTCAGTGTGCCCATGTGGAAAGACGTAGTGCCGATATCAAATGGGAAATAACCTATTCATTGGTGCTATATAATAGCATTAGTAAAATGCAAAAACTGGCTGTCAATCTCTGCACAGCAATAGCACAATATATCACCTTTTCTTGCATAGTAGCAGCATTGTATCGGAATATAGAGCTTAACGGCTCTTTAAGACTGACCTATATACAAGTTTAAAGCATATATTAGGCTACACTAAAATGCTTATTGGTTTCTTGGGTGCTTATTTTGAGACCCAACCGGAGTAGCCGTTAAATCCTATTTTCGAGTATATTCACAATACCGATATCAAAAAGGGTACGACGGACCAGATATTAATCTTGCGACCAATCCTGTAAAAAAAATCGGAATGTAAAATTTGTTGACTCATTATCTTTATGCATATTTCAAGGCAGCGTACGATTCAGTGAAACGAAACGCACTGTGGCAGATAATGCTCGAACATGGCTTTCCGACAAAACTGATTAGTTGATTTATATTATTCTGCATGGGTCAAAACCAAACATCAAAATAGCTGGGAAGACTTTCCACCCACTTATCATGTTAGATGGATTGGAAAAGAGCGATATACATTCTAATTTGTTGGTCAACATAGCGCTTAAAGGTGCGATGTGAACATCTGCGACTACATACGGGGAACGTGCCATTTGAGCCAATATATTCTGATACCATCTGGTGTGCAAAGGAACAAAACTATAATCTCAAAATCGTACGTCTTTCTTGGCTTCACGTACAACAGCGGTATCATTGAAGTCGATCGTAGAGCAATAGAAGATGCATTTGAGCCTTTTGAAAGGGAAACAGCGAGAAGCAGACTGGCACTAAACTCTCGCAAGACAATGTACATGGTAGCTGGCGCAGAATGGGTCAGTCCGAGCGGTGTTGTCGTCGAGGTGGAAATGGATGGAATACGGTATAAAGTTGTCGACGAGTTGGTGTATCTTGGAATGTGATAACGATTTCAGCCTCGCGGTAAAAAGACGTGTAGCCGCTGCGAATAGTATGCTCCATATCCGGCGGCATAATCGTGAGTGGAGAGTGACGCAGGCGTACGAACGACAAGCTGCATCAATTATACAAACATTCTGACATTGGAAGTCTGATAAAACACGATAAACAACAGTGGGTTGGGCATGTAGTGCGAGTGCTAAGAGGATTCTACTAAATTTATTTAGAACAGGTTGTCTTCGGAGCAGATAGGGGAAGATGCGCGTGCGCACAACACTGAAGAATGGCAACCTGGAAGTCTGAATGAAAAGCAATGGATCATTATTCGAAGCATCTGAGTCGTTTGGTCATGATGAGGTTTGTGAAAAATAATTCAGCACATCGAAATTACTTTTTATGGCGATATTCAAAAATGCTATTGGCGATCTTTTGTCGATAATGCAGGTGTGTTCTTTGCTTCGAATGAACTTCGACTACACGTTGTAGATACGGCAAAAGCACGCGCCGATGGACATTTTCTCTTTATATACAAACAAAAAACAATAGTTCTGTCATTTGCTTCAAATATATTGCTAGAAGAAAATAAAATTAAATAAAATAACTCAAATTAATAATTATAAATACACGTTACTAAAAATAATTCATGCTTTTTTGCACGTCGCCCTGTTCCGAAACTGCTCCCGTTGCACTAAACGTGCTCCGAGTCAGCTCCGATGACAGGATCAAACTCGTAAATCAAAGAACGGATTCATTTCTGTACAAAGAAAGACCATCACGAAATGTTTCAGGCCCGCGCACAATGTCGAGAAAATATAAGATCTAAACTTTAATTTCACTCTTAGCTTACATGGCTAAGGGTTTTTTTTCGTAAAAAATTCGCAACACTACCGTGGAACAAGTTTTCTGTTGTTGCTACCATAAATCATATCAGTAATTTGTAATGATCATTTTTGACACACTCCTACCCTCAAAAATTGGCATTTTTCCCAATCGATTTTCGATTGATAATTTGTTTCTTTGTTTATATTGATAATTGTGGTAAGGAAACACTTTTGCGTTCAAAAAAGTTATTATGTATATATCAACAAAACAGGAAAAACGAGGTGCATCCTTAAAAAATACACTTTCTTGTTTTTACTTACATCTTTCATTATTATTTATACTGTTAATTATATGTACTTTTTTATTCATTTTAAGATCGCTCAATGGGTTTATTTCGTTTTCGAAAGCATATACCTAGGCTCCCATTCGAAGTGAAATAACTCGTTTCCACAACTACTAACGATGTCGCTTGTTTTTTTTTTGTTGCAGCTCTGTGTTTGTATATGTATATACGATTCCCATTGTTTTGATTTTCTTGGTTTTAGAAGACTTGCGTTTGAGGTGGCATTGCGGTGGTTCCACTCCCCGGATGTTCCGGACTATGCCGCTGTTTTTTGCGTTTCTTTTCTTTTTTCCGCTTTTTCCGTTCCTTGTCGTCTTCGTGGCGCTTCTGCTTCTTGTGCTTCTTTTCGTGGGTATCCAAGCCGGCCGCTTCGAGCGCCGACTGCTCGGACTGGGGCGCGATACCTTCCTTGTATTTGTGTTTCTTATGCTTATTCTTATGCTTTCTAGTGGGTGCCGTTTTCAGGTGCTTATACTGTTCCGGGAGCTGTGTGAAGCAAAGGGCGAAGATAAATGTTAGGAATGCAGCGTTCATGGGTTTGCTTTGACGGAAGGTTTCCACTTACCGGTCCGGGATGCAGGCGGAATCCCGCCAGTTGTACGCTTGTGAGGGGAAGTAGTTCCTTGCCAACGATTGGTGGTTTCTCGATTATGCTTCTGAGGGAGCTGTTATCCTGCAATAAAATTATCGGAAAATAAATTTTTAACATGAGTTGATCTATCGGCATCATATTTGTTTGTATCATTTGTGCGCATTGAGTAGGGCACACCGTTTGTTATTTCATAAAGCTATCAAGTTGAATATATCCAGGTACTTTTTATTACTATGAGCCAGATGCTCATAACATCGTACATATAAAAGAGAATGTCGACTACTACTTCTGTTCAGTACGGAATTGGCTCTTTTAAGGCATTATGAACGGAGCGCAACGCTTTCTGCTAGTTATATTAGCTGCATTTGCGGGACTAGCCTTCTCCTGTGAAACTAGCTGTTGTTGTTGTGGATGCGGTGATGAATCGAAAAACTGTGGCAACGAGAAACTCCAAGCTCGATCGCCGAGCAACTCCTACGCAACTTACAGCGGGAGCGCAATAACGGAACCATTATCATTTAATCCAAAATTTCGGAGTTTTACTAGTGATACCGACCCCACCGAAGAAGCCAACATGAGGGCCCGTGAGTTCGATGAAATGTACAAAAGATGGAAGGAAAGTCTTGGTAAATAGTATTTCTATACATTGTAGCTATATCGCTTGGAGTAAGAACATAATATATGCAATGTAAAATCAGGAATCAATAAAACCGGTTACTCATTTTTCAACACTGGTTATTTGCTCTGCTAAGTAACGTATGGAAACAAATCGATCGTAAATCGGTTGATCGATAAAACAAAATCCAAGTGGAAATGGAATAATGCTCATATGAAGTTTTATTCGATTACGACCAGTCTTAATATGTTTCCCTACCAAGTCATACTTGTTCAAGCGGTAACTTTCTTTAAACTTGGTCTAAAGCCTACTCCTTCAAAGGAAAGGAATTAGGAAAGTTAAATTTGACAAGCATACACCAAACTAGGAGACATTCTTTAAGAACAATCCAATCAATAAATAGGGGCCATATCAAGTAACTCATAATTGTTGATACCGATATTTAAAAGATGTTATTGTTTTTGTTCATTCCTGAAGCCCTAGCAAATCTCAGAGCGCTCCGACGCAGTCGTGCTACCAGCAAGCGACCACCTTAGCCGTCCAGACCCTGCGTTCGTTGGTCGGGGGAGGGGGTTTCCGAACTCCCGTCTCAGGCGAATATTTTGCTTTAAGTGACGATCCGCTTCCTGAAAACCTTCTGGTTTCTAGCACACCATTGAGTACATCATAACCTTGCAAAATGTCTGGACGCTTGGCACGTGGCGCTGGCGTTTGCGGTTGTACTACGTTGGAGGGTTAAGGGCGAACATCGAGGACGTGTACTTGGCTGCTGTTGACGGAATTACGATATTTTCGTTCTACTTGGCTTGATGATCGTATTACATCAATGCAGCACTTTGGGAAATTTTAGATGGTTTGTCGTGCGGATCAAAGCGATCGCAACAACATTCATGGTCGCGGCGAAAGCTTGATAGCTGTTTCTTCCGCAACTGTGAATTTAATGTGGACAGTTCATCACGCATTGAAACTGTTTGGACGAAAATTTCTACGCAGACGAAGAACAATTTTATTCGAGCTGTTTACATGCCTCCAGAAAAATGACTTGACTGCACTATTACGTAGCTCCATCGAGACTCTATAGAACGAGCTTCTCAGACAGATGCAAACGATGTGATGGTAGTCCTTGGTGATTTCAACAAATCAGGACTTATGTGGGTATACGGGGCTAACCTGTTAGGCATAAAGTCATTCGGCATAACGTCGTATGGCATAACGTCGTATGGCATAACGTCGTATGGCATAAAGTCGTTTGGCATAATGCCCGTTTGGCATAAGAAAAAAACGATAGTAGGTCATTTGGCATAATAGCCATTTGGCATAATGGTCGTTTGGCATAAAATGTACAGGATATTGAATGCTATTGCGGTCGTTTGGCATAATGGTATTTTGGCATAAAAGTCGTTTGGCATAAGAGCCATGTGGCATAAAGTATGAAAATACCCGTTCAAATGTTTATGGTGTTTTGATTCACTGAAATAAGTACGATTCCAAGAACTGCTCATGTTTGAAAGAAGGAATAAACTTCAGTGAGACGAAGAATATTTTTGTGTCAGATTGATTACATAAAAAACTAAAGTAAGTATGGAATTTGTGCATTGAGAATATTTGCATTTAGAACTATCTTGCATGAAAGTTAAAAAATTTGTGAAATGTCATGCAACAAAAAATCTGTAATTGTAATCTGCTAATGATAGGCTATTTTAAAACTACAGATCTCATGTCAAATCAATTAGAGGGAACGAGCGAAGAAGAACCATTGTATTAACCATTTAATTTACGAATATTTGGATTGCTACAATTTTTTAACCTAACTACTTCTTATACAATATGAAATCTAATTCGAGATATATAGTATCTTGCTTTCCGAATGTTTGTTCTTCTGACGTTTACTTTTGTTTGCTTTCTAAATTGAAAAGAGGGAAAAATC
The DNA here is from genome assembly GCF_030247195.1 of Topomyia yanbarensis. Classification (NCBI taxonomy): domain Eukaryota; kingdom Metazoa; phylum Arthropoda; class Insecta; order Diptera; family Culicidae; genus Topomyia; species Topomyia yanbarensis. The sequence continues at coordinate 46,407,883 of NC_080672.1, read as the reverse complement.
TCGACTAGTTCATATTCACAAGAAGAAAAAAGCACAAAGCAATAAAATTAAAAGTTAAAAGCAATTTACTACATATATGTAAAAGAAGGCAAAATCTCAGACGCTTTAAGTTATTATCGAAATCAAAAACATTCGAAGAATTGGCAATATTCAGAATAATGTAAACTCTTAGAAATTCATAGTTGCATTTAAAATGAATAAAATTCAAGCAAATTATCATGTTCAATAGAAAGTGGAAAGCTAAAGCGCAGTTGGCTGCCTAGCAGATCTTTTAGGACAAATTCAATGTTGACTGTAGTTTTATTGTATTTCCGGAAAATTCAGGCAATTTGTGGACAGTCGTCCAACTAATGAATTTGATTCGCTAGTTGGACCGAAAATGCATATGGTCAAATCTCTAATTATTGTCAGTTTGATTGGCAAAATGAATTTGACATGAGATTTTGACATTCAGATCCAACTATCGGAGCTCCAAATAAAAAGTGGTCCAGTCAAAAATTGACCAACCAGTAAATCACGACTGTAGTCCATATCGTGCAATGGTAATTCGGGACACTGCATACCAGAAAATTACCAATTTTGTATCCTATTATTTCGGCTACATATTAATCAAATAGACCTGAGAAATTAGGTTTAATGTCTATTATGCCAAATGGCTTTATGCCAAATGGCCATTATGCCAATTGGGCATTATGCGAAATGATCCTTATGCCAAATGGCAATCTATCTTCAATTTTGTTTTAATCGATTATGCTAAATGACTTTATGCCAAATGGGCTTCCCCCCTTCTGGACGCTTGCCCTAACCTATTATCGTTGACAACAAATCTTGTCACTTACTCCTGGATGGAATAGCTTTTTACGGACTAGATTTCCAACCATCAATCTCGTTCTCTTGACCTTGTCTTCGTCAGTGACTGACTGGCAATGGTATTGCTCTGTATTCTGCAAGTGAAGCTGCCAGCGTGATCATTCCTTAGGATAACTATAATTCCGCTTTCGAAATACAATTTTTTTCGGTAGTTCACCTTGATATAAACAAGCTTTAGCTGTAGATCGTCGTAATTTTCTCCAAAACGATCTAGTATCACTACGTCGCTCCCTATTGCTAATCGACTGGAGTATACTACATGATCAAGTGGATATAGACGCTGCGGTTGATGTCTATAACCGATTACTGCTTGACTGTGTTGGAAAATCCGTACTAAAATACCAACCTCACAGGAAGCCTCCCTGGTCTAACGCCATGCTCCGGAATCTGAAACGTGCCCGTGCCAAAACTATACGCTCGTACACAAATCGTCTAATGTCCTATTCTCAAGATCTTTATCGCAATAGCCAGTAATGAGTACCTCAGTTACAATAAATTGCTGAGCAAAGGATGTGTGAATCGCATCCAACAAACACTTATGGCGAAATCCGAAGGGCTTCTGGACATCTGTTAATACGAAGAGAAAGTAAACGGGTCTTCCATCTAGGATGGTCTACAATGTCGAAGTAGCAACTACGACGGCGGCAAAATGCTCCCTATTTGCCAGCTACTTCTCGAGTGTCTTCACAATTGATGCGCCATCTGCTATCGAACTCAAAAACGCGGCCCGTGATATTCCTGTTGCTGCGGTTCAGAACAATCGGTTCTGGCTGCAATACAGAGAACTAAATCGTCGCACGCTTCAGGATTAAATGCTATGCCTTCAGCCATTCTGTTCCGATATTTTACCGACGCACATTTCCAATGTATCACTCAAGCAGCAAAAATTTCCGAATGCTTGGAAGTGTTCTGTCATGTTTCCGGTACATAAGAAAGGGGACAATAGCAACATCACTTAGAGTCGAGTCAAAAATGTTTGAATCGCTGTTTTCAGCTATCGACAGTACATAAGCACTAATCAATACGGATTATACCCGGGTAGATCGGTTGAGACGAATGTAGTTAGCTTCACATCGCTTTTGCACCGAAAAAATATCCAGTAAACTTCAGGTGGACACGGTCTAGACAGATTTTACGGCCGCTTTCGACACAAAATAACCACGCGATACTACTAGCAAAGCTTGATAAGCTAGGATACACCGCGAAGTTGTTGTTCAAATTCGTAACATCATGTCTGAATCGTTTTCTAATAGTTCCGTGGTTACTCAAGGTAGTACACCAGGTTCGCTACTATTTGTAATGTTCGTGGATGATGCGGTCTTCGTCTAGTGCGTGGAGGAAGGACGAAATTTGTCAAACGTCTGCCACCAAATCATCAAATATACCCGCAGGTGCAGCACCATTTAAATCTGATTGTTGGCATTACGCACTATTGCAACTGCATGCGATCACAGTGCCAGTTTATCGAATGCATGGATTTTTTCTTAAACGTTGTGCATATGCACTGCGACAAGCAGTTCAACAATCCGTTTTTAAGAATTGCCGCAGAAAATCCATATTTATTTTGGATGTGCAATGAATATACAAGCTGTTAAATTTTCCCATTTTCTGTTTTGGAATTTGGACCACCTCAGAAACGTTGTTGCGAGGACGACCCTTTACGAGCAATGTTTTGGTTGACAGTCAACAATATTATTACGATTGCACCTCCTCGTTGCTTTTGGATGTATATTTTCTACTTTCATCCCAGCATTAGCAAAGCTGTAACGAGGAAATACAAATTATTTTGCATGTAAAAAGGCATTGAACTCAGTGCTCTGAATTTCATATAATTCAATGTTGGAGTTAACCTAAAGTACAGCGATGCATTTTTAAGTCCTGATATATGGGCGCAGAGCATACTACTCAGGAATTCCGCAACCGATAGCCGTACCGAGAACGCATGGTGCCCGTCGACCGATTTTCCTCCGCCTTCAGAAGAAGTATGCAATCGACCGATTCAACCCGGCCCCATAAACGACCCAGTCAAGAACTTCGCAACGATTGATATTGCATTCAGGTTTACTACCCGAACATCGATGGCCTAAATTCATCAGCGGACAGCTGACAGTACTCTGTCTCGCCAGGTGTTTAGTTCGGCATTTGATGTCTGTCGCTGTGACCTCAACAGCCATAAGACAGGTGGTGGTGTACTTAGTGCTGTTCACCATGGCATAAAAGCCCGATTGATCAACGATGACCGGGACCTTAGTGAAACTTGCTGATAGCACACTGTTCCTGTGTATCATGTATTTCCACCTGATAGAATTTGCAATTTCAACATGGTCGATGTACACCTTTCCTTCGTATCTTTCGTGGCCTCGGTTGCCGCCTCGAATGACAATATCGTTATTCTGGGAGTCTTCAACTTGCCCGGATTGACGTGGTGTCCTGTAAGCAATTGGTTTCTACTACTGGATACTGAAAAATCTGCGCTTATTGTCAATGCCACCTGTATTTTAGATACCAACAGTAGCGCCACGTTTCAGCAAATCAATGATGTCACCAATCAGAATGGACATTAGACATCTCCACATTTTTAAAAAGTTTTGAAATATACATGGGTCAGCCCAGATTTTAAGAAGTTTCGTCAAAAATGACTTGATTTGGGCATGATTTAGAGGTGTCTCCAATCAAATCGCGTTTCTGGTATGTTTCCATAGTAAGATCACTTACACTCTGATTTAATAGGCCCTACATGCCACATATCATCAAATGTTGTTCCTTAGACATATCTTAGAGCTGCAGATAAGTCAGTATATATGACATCAGTTTGTTGATTCGCATCGAACCCTTCGGACACAAAAGAGGTTAGAGATAGTAGATTCGTCGACGTCGATCGATTCGGCATGAATCCGTGTTGGTCTTTAGAAATATATTCCTTACAGTGAAAAAACACTGACTCCACCACGACTAACTCAAAGAGCTTGGAAATGGCACAGAGCGCAGAAATTCCTCGATAATTGTCAATGTTCCTCTTATCACCTTTTTTGTGGACAGGAAAGATGAACCTGACCGTTCGAGTTGTGCCACGCCTCTAGCTGCAACGTCAATCTGCTGCAAGGACAGAGTCTCACTGAGGAACACACTCGCAAATTTAGAGGCGAACAATTTGCATATGGCTTGTGAATCATGCCCACCTTCACCATTCAAAAACATTGTAGAAGGCAAGCCGGTTTCTTTCCGCTGCTCATTGACGTATCTCCAAAACGATTTAGGATCCGACTTAAGCTTACGTTGCATTTTTCGTTGATAGTTTGAAAAACAAAAACTGTTCAGTTTTTTAAAATCGTTATTAAGCCTTACAGAATAAGATCTCAGTGACAAGGTACGGCGTTTGGTAAACTTTCGTAATGCTGCTCTTTTCGCAGTTTGTAGCTGACGTAGCTCGGCTGTCTGCCAGGGGGATTGATCACTTCGTTGATTACACTTTGGGACACGACGATCGATTAGGTAGCTCATTATATGGCAGAACGTTTCAGCGGCGGAGTTCACATCATCCTTGCTTAGCACTGAATCCCAGTTAATGCTTTGTAAAATATTCAAAATGCTGCTATAGTCGGCCCGCTTATAATTGTAACACACGGTGGGCGCGTGGCTCGAAAACTTCATAGGCGGTACATCCTAAGGTGTAAGATGTTGAGGCGGATGGTGGCGGACATACTTTACTAGCGGGGCGAGGGCGGTGGAAATATACGGCGATTGATCTCTGGCATTAACGAAACATAGATCTAAAATCCGGTCGTTTTCGTTCGTGGTGCTGTTGATCTGTTGAAGTGTAGCCGTGCTATAGCCATCCAGAAGAGTGACGCTGCCAGGATGAAAAACAGATTCGTCTGGGTCGGGTTGTAGAAATCCGTTATGAACGGAACGTCACTTTATTGTAGAAAGGTTGAAATCGCCGAGAATCATGATTTCGTCAGTGAGTTCAGCCAATTTCCACTACGAAACCAAAGACCGACACCAGAGAGTCTAAGGCCGCTTACAGAGTGGCGACGAGAAGCTGAACTGGGGCTGGAACTGACATTAGAGTGCGAGATGCGAGAAACCTGCTTGCTGCAAACCAGCGTTTATTCCACCTTGCACTCCTTGTTTCGGAGGAATATGGGAGGCGGGCGTTAAGTGTAAACTTTGCTTTGGAAGGTGTAATAAGGAGAGCGGGGATAGACACGAGTGGCACGATCTTCAGGAAGTCCGTCCAGCTTCTTGGCTTCGCCGACGACATTGACATAATGGCACGGAACTTTGAAGCGATGTCGGAAACGTACATCAGACTGAAGGCTGAAGCCAGCAGGATTGGACTTGCCATCAACGTTTCGAAGACAAAATACATGAGAGGAAGAAGTTCTAGGCAATGTGGACCTCCCTTCCCGAGATCGGATTGACGGTGACGAAATCGAGATGGTCGACAAATTCGTGTATTTGGGCTCAGTGATAACCGCCGACAATGATACAAGCAGAGAAATTCAGAGATGTTGGCGGGAAATCGTGCCTACTTTGGACTCCGGAAGACGCTCCGGTCGAACCAAATTCGCCGCCGTGCGAAGTTGATTATCTACAAGACCGGTGGTCCTCTACGGCCACGAGACCTGGACTTAGCTCGTGGAGGACCAACGCGTCCTTGGAGTGTTCGGACCTAAGGTGTTGCGTACCTTCTATGGTAGCGTGTAGATGGGAGACGGAACGTGGCGCAGGCGAATGAAGCATGAGTTGCATCAGCTGCTGGAAGAACCATCCATCGCGCATACCGCGAAAATAGGAGGCTTGAGGGCGACCCTGCAGGAACAAGAAGACGGGGCGCACAGCGAGCACGGTGGATCGACAAGATAGAGGACCACCTGCGGACCCTTCGAAGACTGCGAGGCTGCCGACAAGCAGCAATGGACCGAGTGGAGTGGAGACGGCTTCTGCATACAGCAAGAGACAACAACGTGAACGGTAAGGTAAGTAAGCGTTAAATGTTAAACCATATGAAAAATTCTAGGTTCCCTGCGTTAAAAATGTTTACACTATTGAACCAAATCGCCTGTCATGTAGTTTTATCTACAGCGGGCTTTTCTAGTTTGGACAATCGAGCAACAGTCGTTACAAGAAGCTAGTTGGTTAACCACAGGAAAGATTCAAACAAGGAAAAAGCAGTGTTGAAATTTAAAAACAAGGTTAATGTACATATACTGTCAATAGACATAATAGTCCCTTGTGCATATGAAATCCATTGCAAATTCCACTGTTAGACTATCACAGTAGTATACAATACAATACTTTTCCGTACGATACGAATACCACTTAGAATTAGTGTCAAAAATCAATAAAAAAAAAGAGTAATTGGAACGATACAAAACTTTCGTTTGTAAAATTTTGTCAAAACGTCACCACATCGACGTGGCTGTCGTCTTGGAAATCAGACTACGACCTACTATTTTTGTATTTCACTTAGAATACAACTGCATACCATACAGAAGACCAACCCGTGTACAGATAGGGATGGATGGATACTAATAGCTGTTCGAAGAGGATTCAATTTCGTCCAACTAGATTTTGAAATCAAGCTTATTGAGGTAAACGTAATAACCCATCAATACTTAGAGCATGCACCTTTATATAATTACGAAAACCTATACGCGAAATCTTGTAAGCTGTTAGTTTAATATTTTTTGGATTATCGCAGAAACATTGTCTCTTTGGTTCGAGTTTTATCTATAATAATTAGGCAGCTAAATTTGCAGATCTTCAAATTAAAAAACTGAGAAATGATAGGAATACGTTCGAGAACTTATTTTACTCAAAACGTTTCTATCTGTCCATTGCTGATATCGAGTACGACGAAACGGGTATTGATAATGTATTGTATACCTTTGTAAATTCACAACTAAAACCAATTTGAAGACACTTCCCAATTTATGCCCCAACTAGAAATTATCATCCTATCTTCGCTAGCAATATATAGCGCATTTTCGGTACTTACGAGATGTCCTGGTCCATCGATGACACCGGGCAAATTCGGCAGAAATGATGAGAGCTGCTCCTTTACCTTCTTACCACTAAATTTACTATACGAATGCTCGAGGCCATAGTGAGCCATCAAGTTGGTCGCCCCGGTCAGTTCGCCTTCGCCTGTAACAAAAAACCCAATAACTTATATGCACCTATTATCGAAAACATACAGAAATAAAAAAAAATCAATTGTTTCCATAAACGCTTCAGTAATATTGAAGTTTACTAAAAAAAAAGCTGTATCGCAACATTACGACTCGCAAAAAAAACCACTTACCTGGTGGTTCCTTCATCAGGTAAAACGGTCCACTGTGCACGATCGACGGGTTCTTCCCGAGCTGGATGGTGGTTTTGAGAGTTCCGGACGAGTCCTGCCGGGCCACAACCGGGGACCGTCCTCCAGCCCCGCCGGCCCGTGGTGACGATTTGGGTGAGTACTGTTCCACCTTCCGGAACGGATCGGTCATCATTGCGTTGCCGAAGTTGTTGAACATGACGGCCGCTTCTGACGGTGTTGCAAATATTGCTGCTGATGGCTCCGTTTCTTCTACTTTTTCGTCGTCGTCGATTCACTTTGAACAAGGGAGCCCCAAAGTTTCAAGGCAGCAGAGCGTATTCGAGGCATTCAACAGAGGCCTCTAGCCCGACCAGTGGGAGACCTGAACCACCCGTATTCCGGTTGTAAGCTCACAACGATACTGATTAGTTCACTTTTCTGCCCGAAAAGAATGAAAACACACGCGAAAATTGCACTTTTTTCGAGACAATTTTCACCTCTTTCGATCGGAGTTCTCCTTTTTCGCGACGAGACCTGCTGCTCTGCAACGAAACACAGAGAGGAGTTCGCAAACGAGCAGCAGGTTTGACAGCCACTGTATTTATGTGCGAAAAGGCTTTTTAGATTTTGTTCGGTTGGTAGCGCTCCGCCCTTCAGAATCGGTGACGGTGCGCACATGTTTACGCTAAGTTCCAAATATTAATGTTTGGGTACTAAGCGTGAAGCGTACTCATGTTTTCCCATCCTCGCTTTCAGATGCTTTGTTGGACGAAGGTCCAACTAGAGAAGATACAACTAAAAATCAGTCCAGTTAAATAAATAGTGACCAACCAGCGAATCACGACTTTATTATAATAAACTAATCATTCGCTCGGTATCCCAGATCTAGACTGCCCTTGTAGGCAAAAGTGACGTAAACGCTAGGGGCAGATCACTTGCGATGCATTTTTAAAAATCAGCGAAATTAAATGCATTTATTTCCATCAAAATAGAAATTCATAATGTATTTTGCGTTGCGTGTAATGTTTTTGCGTTGCGTGCAATGTTGTTTGCGTTGCGTGTAAGACGTCAAAACCCTACAAAAAAACTAGCCCTACATTTAACAAAACGTCGAACAAAGTGGATCAGCGTAGGACGTTTGTTAAACAAACTTTTCTGCGAGGGAGTGCAAAGCTGATGCAAAAATGGAAATTAAATGCATTTTTTCTAATTTAATGCAAATTTGTTATACATTCTTAGAGTGATCTGCCCCTAGCGTAAACGCCACATTGGTCAAATTTCACTTTTTCGTATTTTTAAGTTTGCCAAGAAAATCCCCATCTTTCAGTACAATCGACTTAAAAAAAATGACTTTTTAAATGCGAAAAGCGAAGTGACGAATGCATGTTTTTACCCGTACCATGCAGGACAAAAATTGATTTCTTGAAAAATATCCTCGAAGGCGTTTATATCACTTTTGCATACAAGGGCAGTAGACCGATTGCTTCGCTACCGTGTGTGAAACAAATTTTATTTGTTTATGGGCCTTAGCATCTAGGCCTATCGTATGTTGACTCAAAGCCTGTACATCGCTAGAGATACGAAAAATACGAACATGCTGTACTTAAAATATTGATTGTAATTAAATTACAATCAATTTGTCACGTACGTTTACAATATTGGCGGTACCACTGAGTATCGGAAAGCGGCCATCGTTGAAAACGAACAAAAAGTAGTTGTACTGCACATTGTCGGCAGAATTTTCATAAAAATCAATCAATAGCATTCTAACTATGCCCAAATGCGTTGATTTTTATGAAGATTGTGTAAAGGGTAGCGATATAACTGCATTTTTCGTTTTCAAAGATGGCCGATTTTAGGCTTTCTCAGTTGAACGTTAATGCACTTTATGGTTCTAAAAGCACAGACTAACAGACATAACACTATAAGGGAATTCCCTCAAAAAACATCGATCCGACAATTTTCCCAGAACACTAGCTCCACTTTTATTCACAGTCCCACACACTCATTTACTGGTGGGTCACCCCTCAGGTTTGGGAACAATTTTTCACTAGTGGTCTATCCCCCGTATACTTGTTCATATGTCAGTAATGTAATGTAAAATGTGGCCACAATCCCAACTACAAATATATTTAAAATGACCGTTAAAGTGAGCGAAGCTTTGTTTTTGAGTGTTATGTCTGTTAGTCTGTGCTAAAAGTAACTAATTAAGTATAGCACCATGTCGTATTACAGATTTAGTGCTTGCCCCTCGAACAGCGGAATATTTCGCCAAATTGTCCCCCATACGATTTCATAATGGTGCCATTTTTATGGCTTAGTAGCTACTACCCAGTTACCTTGGCAAGCAGAAGGTTAGCAAAAGTTGAGCAAAGCGTAATTGATGCTGGCAGAGTTTCTGCGAGCATTTTGCGCGATTTGTGCGAGAATTCTGGCAAAGAATTCGCTCAAATGCAACAACCGTTTCTGACAGAAGCGGTTAAACCAACCGATGCTGCTCACTTTTATCTAGAATCCAGCCAGGAATGTACGGTCAAGATATCTGTACGCTTCCTACCACATCTTTGTCAGATGTTTTGCTCGATTCGTGCTAAATTCCACCAGGTAGGAATTGCAAAGATCTTTGCACAGTTTATGTCCGAGTTATTCCAGGGTTTTGCTCGGTTCCTGTCAAAATTTGCCAGAAAACACGAGCGAAACCGAGTTCGCTCTAGCTCAACTAACCCGACAGGATATGCGCAGAAATCTGACAGGGCTGCCAAACCAAGACTGACAGAAATCTAGCAGAGCGGTCTCTGCCAGAACATTTGGTGACAGGGTAGGGTTGTTCTTTATGTGACTATAGAGCCTAAATGGTACAATTTTCAGCTTGGTGGTTAGGGAACTAGGACGGAATTTACGGATAGCTTTTTTCTCGACATTTTCGCACAGACTAACAGACATAACACTATGAGGGAATTCCCTCAAAAAATATCGGCAATTTTCCCGGAACACTAGCTCCACCTTTTATTCACAGTCCCAAATATTCATTTGCTGGTGGGTTACCCCTCAGACTAGGGAACAATTTTTTACTAGTGGTCTATTCCCCATATGATTGTTTATATGTCAGTGGCGCCATAATTTCAAATGCGGCCATAGTCCCAACTAGAAATATATTTAAAATGACCGTTAATTAGGGTGAAGCATTGTTTTCGAGTGTTATGTCTGTTAGTCTGCGATTTTAGCACAGAGAACAGACACCCATTATTGAACAAATATATAAATAAAACTTGTGTAAACTTTTGAACGAATATAGATTAAAACACTAACACCGCCACCCCAGCATATTCAAACTACCGTGTAAACTCATTCCGGAACCGGTTCGGAATCCTGAATGGTTTCGTCAGTATGGATTCCAGCTCAAATGCTACAACCGATTCCGACTCAATCGGTTGTTTGCATTTGACTGGACAGTGGTATAATTATGTCGGTCATTTTGAAATCTCAATGTGATCCGCTGTCAATTCAGTCGAACTCAGCCACGTCACCTGGTGGAGATATACCAACTATCTTCGAAAATGTCTTCGATTTTTACACAACCATAAAACACTGGAGTTTGATGTCTGTTCTCTGTGATTTTACCTTCTTGTTCTTTTTTTTGTTGTTTAAATTTATTTTTGTAAGAATTTGCGCATGACTAAAAAAAGTATGTTGTTATATTAGCAAATCTTAAATATCATTGTAGAAGTCTAGATTCTCGTAAAATGTTGACTATACGCACACTAAGCACAGAAGAATTTGGCACCGCCAAGCTAACGCATTTGTGCCTATCAAATAAACGAACTGAATAAAAAAGTAGCTTTTCGTACAGGGAATGTTTTAGGAAACAGATGTTAGAAAAACTCACAATTTTTTCCAATTTAAGTTCAAAGCTCATTGCTTATTAAATATTAAAATCTCGCTTTATTTTAAAAAGGGCCTATAAACAAAATTTGGGATTTTCGTTTTATTTAATATTCAGGACCTCTATTCGAAGTATCCAGCTTTTTACGTGCCATAATCGCCCAGTGAGATTAAGTCATCCTACGTTAGTACAATGCGTTGGATGTTTATTCAATGAACGTCCGACATCTTCAACTGGACGTTGCTGTCAAGCTAGCGTAAACGATTATTGTCAAAAAGGGCAATTAAACGTATTACGAATTGAACTATTTGGACCGCCCATATGGCACCTAAAAAGCTGGATTATCATCTGTAAAAACTCAAACGCCATAAAAAGAAATAATTGAAAAACATATCGCTATATTGAGTAAACGACCAACATTAGTTTAGTGTGCGACGATACATTGGCCGTTTACTTGAGGAAACGGACAATAAACATTTTTGTTTTGTTTTGATTCATTGGCCCTTTAATTTTTTCATTTGAATGAAACATCATTCCTAATAATGCATTGCTTTATTACAGAAAAGAAGAAAGCATTTTTCTAAGTATTTTCTTTTTGAAAATCTCAGCTCAAAGAAAAAATTTGCGAAATGTGAAAACGACAATGCAACCTATGCAACCCATGCAACCTGCGTGCTAATTGAATTAACCCTTAAAACATAAATAAATAAGTTTAGTAAAAGGGCAATAAATAATTTGGCGTATAAGCAAAAGGCCAAAAGTAAGCGACCATAAAGCCACACGATTGAAGCAAAAAGCCAATAAAATTTTTGATCGAAATCTATCTGGAGCTAGAACTTCTATCAATCCTGTTCGTTTAATTTATTAATACTTTAATAAAATGCGCGTGAAATTATGCTAAGGACATTTTAAATGTGCTCAAATTATTGTACGTTTCATTGTAAACGAGCCATGCAATCATTTTGAGGCGATAAATTGAATTGGTGCATTTGATAATAAATTTTAAAAACATCGAAAAATATGTATTACCCAAGTTTAATGTGTGCTAATTATTTACTTTAACTCGATTTATCAATAAAACTGAATGAAAACTGTGCTTCTAAAGTTTTAAGTTTCCGTATGCTTTATTTACAATAAGGTTTTACATAAAATCGCATTACCTTTTTTAAAGTGTCATTCATCTCATAAGAAAAACATTGCGACGAATCGTGCGTCGATTAGCGCTACGAATCTTGCTGCGACGAAAAATAATATTTTAATATTTTTTCTTCAGTAAAACATGTTAAGTCTCGTTTTAACTTACTCTCTCTTTCTCGTAGTTCACCCCCCCCCTCCTGAGACTTTAAAAAGGTTACGTCATTTATGAATGCTCTCTTACATTCACAAAAAAGCAAGATCACAATATTGTATTGTCTACTTTAAGACCTTGGACGACCATAAATCATCCAAATTCTTAAATATACATCTGGTAACTGTGAAAACGACAATCGAATCGCAAAAAAAACTAATAATGTTTACTATTTAGACCAATCTGGACAAAAATTAAGGAAACTAATTGAGCAGTATATGTCGTTTCTTACGTTATATGATAGGGTGCGCTTTTCCATATTTTGAACATCTTGCGGCAATATATATAAAACTAGAGCTTCTTTATGTCGTCCGCACTACAGACACTTTATATGACAGACTAGCGGAGAGAAAAACAGCAAAACTAGCAACCATGAATGTAAACTGGCATCACGGAAGCTCCCATAAGCTTTCAATGGGCTTACTCTTGTACTTCCCCTCTCAAAACCGTCATGCTCGTTTGGCTGCACTTTTTGACAGTTCGTTTGGCTGTAAATTTTGACACTTCGCTAGTCTGTGTATAAAGTGTCTGTAGTCCGCACCATAAAATATCCTCATCCCAGTAAATTACATCCGGTATAAGATTCGGAATATGGACTGATTTATGATGGAATTCCAACCGAAGGCAACAACCCATCCTAAATGAATCGGTTGTTACATTTGCGCTTAAATTCTAAAAGAAAACATTCCGATTGCGATGAGTAGGGAATCTGCTGTCAAAATGAGTGAAACAGAGAGTTGTGAGAGAAAGTATTTTTGGTTGAAACCAATGAGTATTCATTTGAAAATTTTCAAGTGTGTATCTAAATAAACTTCTACAAACTGCCCCATATTTTTTCAGCATCAAATCATCATTTTACAACTACAATATTATAGTTTCTCCAAAATCCCAAGTTTTAATATCTTTCCCACACATTTAAATTCACGTTAGCCACCACCGAAGTAGCGCCATCTCTTAAATATTTTCATGGCATTATTACCTAATTGTAAATAAGAATACAATAGCAAGAGAGCTGATTCAAATGGTCTTTAGTGACAAATGTTAACAAACTGAGTTATTTGCAGCACAGCTCGTGATTATTACACAGCTAACGAATACCGAAAACCAAAGCTAATTATATCCTCTATATATCAAAGTAACAAGGGTTTTACAAAATATCGCAAAATTTTCAAGGTCATATTTTCAAATGTTGCACTTGAGACCTTTTAAACTGAAAGGACACATGCGTGAAACATTTCAAAACTTCTTCGACTATTCATAGGCGCCTTGCAACGACGCAAAATTCATTTCATTCTATGTTTTTTCCCATTGCACATATGTAGGTGCATAGTGAAAACGCCCTAAGCATCAAAATAAAACAAATTATTTACTTCTGTTCATGCGACTTATTTTTGAAATTGAATTTGGAAAGTATAATGAATTGAATTATAATTGGAAGCCTTGTTTTTTACAAAGTAAACAGTTTCCTTCCAGTTAAAAGTTGTTTTTTGTGACAAAGTATGTCATTGGTGTTCTTTTTGCCATCAATTATTTTTTGATAAATTCCTTCACATAAAACAGGAAATGGATACACCGTCAGAAAACAGCTGATAAAGCACAAACATATTACGTTGCCACTAGCTAAAAATCATTGGATAATGTGATTGAATGCATCAGATATGGTCGGTGTTAAGTCAGACCGGACTAAGTGACAAAATATTCATTTCGAGAAAAATGAGTTTAAAGTTTGCATCCTTTACATTATGATTGGAAATTAATTTCTGCCATAATTCTTGTTTTTTGTTACATATTTCAAATCTGGCAAAAGTCGAATGTAGCTGACTAAACTCTTTATCCAGTGCTACCATTATCTCATTTTTTGATGTGTTCCAACTTAGTCCGGTCTGACTTAACACCGATCATATGGCCTTCAAAAGTTCGTAAACTAACCTCTCTGCGACACAAACTAATTGATGCTGAATAGAAGAAGCGAAATATTTAACACATTTATTTCACTAAAAACATTCCGGAATATGAATTCAAAAAATAAAATTCCATTGAATTTCAAAATATGCTTTTTTCCTAGATCGCCACAGAAATCAACCAATGAGCCCCTTGAAATCAATGACATTCAAACGTCAATCAGTTTTTGACTTACAGTTTTGACATAAGAGTGTTGCGAACACGCAACTAACGAACAGCCCAATTAGCGAACCCCTAACTAACGAATTTGCGCTGTATTGTTATACAATTCATTAAAATTACTAAATGTTTTAAAGATAAAAGCTACATCCTCAAACCAAAATTGTTACAATACCATCATGTTTAGAAACGGTAACGAGAAAATGGCATGTATTGATGGGAGACCGAAATACAGCATGAGGGTTACGGATTCAAATGATGCAAACATTCAAAATGAAAGTCGTTCCATTATTGTTCTGAATCAGCAAAACAAAGCGAAGCTATTTTGTTTTCTACAAACTCGCTAGACAGGAACACACGTACAAGACTTCAACCACGCCTCTCTTTGTTGTGGATCCTCTTGCAATAAAAAAATCGCAATTGTATCGCAATAAAAAAATCGCGGCAGATTTTTATTTTGGCTAAAAGAAACAAACAGAATAACAACAAACAAGTTTTGTGAGGCTTGCACATTTGCAGTGTTGCTTGTAAACCGTAGCTGGGTTGCTAGTTGAATTGTTTTCACTAAATTAAGATGGCGTCTTTTTGTTATTCTAGTCTCTTTAGTTTTAACCACTTCCAGCCAACGGTTTGTTAATATAAACCAAAGTTTGCCGCAAATGTTTTTTTCTAACACTTCTTTTAAATCCAGTGCCACTATTTTCGATAAAAATATAAATAAAATTGAGGAAATTATTGCTCAAAAGTTGCATTATTATATGGAAATTGAATGTTCCTACTAACACACGCGCTGTATCGCTTAAAAAATTAAAATCAATTTTTTTCACCTTAAATGCCTAACCTCTCCCCTTAAGAAACTTTTGTATACAGCAATGGCATCGAAAACATTTCACTCTGAAAAGAATCAACTAATATTAGCGTGTAACCCACAGTGCAATGTTTTACTATAAAAGGCTTTTTATTAATATAGACGCAAACCTAATCATTCTGTGTGATTGTAGTCGGTATTGCAGATACACCCCTTCCTCATAATGGAGCAATGTTTTATCGAATGTCGGTTTATCTTTATAAAAACCAGCCGGACATTTAAGAAATGTTCAGGGAAATTTGCGTCTGTGGAAAATATTTGACACATTTGTAACGCATTAAATTGTCACATAGATACTGTCTACATTTAGGCGCTTTGCTCGTCCGAATTTCAGATAAATTTTACGTGTTGCTACCACAGTCGATTTGATTTGGTGCGATACGTCTAGTACGGATTTAGGCTAAGTTTGAGGCTTATACCATAGTCGATTTGATTATGGATAGAAGTCTGCTGATCGCATGGAAATCAGGCGCAATTTATGCGCCGGAATTTATGAAACAATCTAATCTTGGGAGACGGTTGAGTGAAACAATTTAAACATGTAGGGTGATACGCTTTTTTAAATCTTTAAAGTTCGCGCTATTTTTCAATAACTCAACTGAAGCTATTAACAATCTATCACAGAATTTAGTATCTTTGAACAGACATGGGGCATTAAGGGGGAATGTACTGTTGTTATAATTAGCACTATGCTCAATTTCCGTTTCAGTGTTCTTTCTGTTGTAAAATGTGGCTGTCATCGAGAGAACTATGGTTTATTAAATCTTTCATTTCAATATACAACTGTAGACATTATTGTTGCTTTATTCTCTTAACAACAAATCTTTACACAAATAGTTTAGGTCAAAGTAGTTATATACATAAGAAAAACTCATAGAACAAGAACAGCAGCAGAAATTGAATTTTGGATCATTTGAGACTACCAAAAAACAGAGCCCACTTAACTGCCAATCGTATTGTCGTGTTGCTATGCAATACCGGGGTATCCGCCGTTGTCTTGCTCAGAGTTTGTCTAACATACATTTTTATTGTATACAGACTCCAGTTTAGGTGTTCGATTTATCTTCAATGCTCATGCTCGTTACCGTCAAATGTTCATAACTTGTTCATACACGTTTGTTTGCTTAAATGTTGCTTACAGTGATTTAGCTTATTTATGTTCTGTACAGGACTTAATCATTAGATCGAGAAATTTTAAGAATTAAATTAGCTAATTAAGATTCAGATTAAAATAATGTTATACAAATTTATTTTTACAAACTTTCATTGTTTAGAGAAAACCGTTCCAGAAACCCAAACTTACGACACAATCGCACGTTTGCATGTTTAATGTACAAATTTGGAGCTTAAAGGAAACGTGTCTTTTTAACCGATACTAAAAGTAATTGAGTATTTTTATATCATCGTGATTTGTGTGTTGCTTGAAGCTCAGTATATTTACACGGAATATTTGAACAACATTACTTTTTTCCTACATTAATAACTAGGGTCAATCTTGTTGGCGTTTCTTGGTAGTTTCGTTGAAATATCATATCGGGAATGTTCTGTATGCTTTTTTTGGGAAGGTTTTGTCACATAAATCGAGGAACAATATACACGAACTGTTTCTTCCGTTTCCGCTGAACCGGCGTCTGTCGTTTCGTCCGTCCGGAGGCACTGGTTCCTACTTTTGGTACATCAAGAAAGAACGGATCCGACCGGACATCGTCCTCCTTGTACTCATCGTAAGCTCGAGTGGACTCAGATTGGCCTTTGGCGGCTGTCAGCTGGCTCGAAGCGGTCGTCGATGTCGCAGACCGATTGCTGCTACTGACGGAATAGTTGATTGTCCGCCCATTGTTGTCCCGAATGGAGGTGCTAGTCGTGACGATCACCTTTGGTGACTGAACGTAGTAGTTCGGCCGCGTTCGAGGTACTGCGGATGATCGGCTGTCGTGCAGGAGATCGAGGCGACCTCGACTGTACGAACTGGTTGGACTCTTGTGGTGTTCGTTATTGATGATAAATCTACTAGTGTTGTTTTTATTCTTAGAGTTATTGCTACTACTGCTGACACTGCTACTAATACTACTACTACTACTGCTACTTGGATTGCTTGACTTACTAGTAAGGCCACCGGTGCTAGCCAAGTGAGTGCTGAGCTGATCTTCCCCGGAGCGCTTGCTTGCCACTACAATTTCGCTATTTGTGTTTGACTTAACATTATCTAAACTAGGATTCTTGGCTGGTTCCGGGGCCACTTCGGAGCTGTAGTCTTCGTAGTCATCGTACTCAACGTTATCGTCCTGGAAACTGCTCGGTTCCGGAGATGCCGCGGTCACTGGTTTGGACTCGCTAGGTTTCATTGCAGCATCCGCTGTTGCGGCCGTGGCCTGCTTTCCGGCCTGCGTTTTGACGGTAGGTGGCGGTGGTGTGTTGTTACCATGGATCGAACTGTGGAACGGTGGATCGGATCGTTTGAGTTCCTTGTGCTGAGGGATTTGGGTGAGGTCTTCCTCCTCAGTGTCGAACTCGAGCGATATGTCTTTCTGGTGCCGGTAGTCTTCAAAGGGTAGATGCAAGGAGACCTGAAATGTAGCAAGAAATCAAACGCGAATTTTGATCGGAATGTTGAGGGTGGTGGGAGAAGTGGGTTATTCAATAATAATTGAAGTTGGATATTATTCTGTGTACCTCGTGTCGTCCTACCTGTGGGGGTGGCTGCCTTCGATATCCTTCGAAACGATCCTCCTGTTCGTACATGTCAGGCCGTTGTTGGGAGGGAAGTCTGAAGCCTTGAGCACGCAGTCGAAAAGGTGCCAGCTGCGACGCACTAGGCGGTTGTTGGTGATGTTGCATTTCTTGGGACTGCGATGATGATCCGAGGGGGGATGCCGCCGGCAATAGCGGGATTCTCTTTGGTGCATGAGTTTGCTGCTGCTGTTGAGGATTAATAGTGATGTACGGGTTGTAAATCGGAGGTCTCGTTGTGGTAGGAGTTTGTTTCTGCTGCTGGCGTGCAATTTTCTGTTGATGCAAAATCAGCAGCGCCTGATGATTCTTGATCTCGGATTCGTGCTGTTGTACCTGCATCTGCTGCTGCTGAATAGCCTTCTGCTGCTGTTGAACAGCAGCTTCCTGCTGTTTCTTCTGCAGTTCTTCGTGTTGCTTTGCGATCATCTGTTGCTGGAGGAAAGCTTGCTGTTGCTGGGCTTTCTGATGCTCGAGCACTATTTTCTCCTTCTGCGACAAATTGAACTGCTGGGAGCTTTTCTTGGGACTACTGGAATTATTGCTAGTAGTGTGCGTGGTGACAGTCACATGCGAGTTGGTCACAGCCAGCGTTCCGCCATTTTGGAAATGTTGCTGTTGGAAGGACACGGCCGGTTTATTGCCAGGTTTGGCGGGGTCTTCCGGTTTTGGTTGATTTTTCTGGCTTTGTTGTTGCAGCGTAAACTGCTGAGGCGAAAAGGATCCATCATCTTCGATTGTTGGTAGTTGATGATTACCACCGCTCGGATCGCCCTTCTCTTCGTAGTCATCATCATATTCGTATTCTTCATCCTCCTCCGGTGTCTTCGAGGTGGAAGACAAATAGGAATGGTTTGGAGTGGTTGGAGTGCTAGATGGCCCAACTGGAGTTCCTTTACTATTGTTAAAGACAAATCTACGCGATGGCGTTGTCATTGTTGGCCTTCTGGTTGTTGTTGTCGTCGTTGTAGTCGTTGTGCTAGTCGTTGACGATGGACTACTGGCACTACTGGAAGCATCCTCTGAACTGCTCTCTGCAAAAAAAAAAAACACTATTGTTTAATTTTGTAACCTACGAAGCTGCGATAGGATGCCTTACCCTCCGGGGCCGGAATGATAGTATTTCCGTACAGTTCGAGATTCAAATAATAGAACCTTTCCGACTTGGTGCAATCGACTTCGTCCACGCGTTCGCAAACACGTGTTTCCTGATCGAAAACCGTGCCGTTGAGGCAGAGGAACTTGATGTCCATCGGTTCATCGCCTTGTCCGATGGTACATACATGGAACATTTGGCAGGATGCTTCCAGGTCGGCATAGTATCCACCGATTACTTTTCCAGCGCACGTGAAATTAGTCTCCGGCAGGTTATCAAAGTCTAAATACTGCTCGAAAGATAACGGTCAGATCTGGAAACAGTGTAGCCAATTGTAATATACTTACGCCAGGTTCTGCTAGACTCCGCCCACAGTACAAAAGCAGCAGTACAAATGCTATAAATGTCCCTGAAAATAAAAAAGCGGTATAATGATTACCTGCATACAGGGGACGTTGAAATCTACACCTACCTTGCGAGAATGACTGCAAAATTTTCAGAACCTTCATTCTAGATCTACGCCGCATCTGAAAAGGGACAGAGAAGATTGGATATCAGTATCATTCTCATGGTTTGCATCAGTATCAATGGCATGTAGAACACAAGTTGAACTTCTAAAGTGTGTGAAAACAGAAACATTTCGAAGATCAAAACAATGCGTATCTGTCATGTCGAATTACATTAGGCGAGCTCAACAGACTCGAACAGTTCGTGTATCAAATTTAATTTCGCAGCCTCAATGAACGAACGGTAAGGCACTTGATCGTAGCTGGCTGCCATTTCTTAATGAATGAAACTCCAACCACTTCCACACGAGTAAACCGCAGGAACAGATCTAGATTAAAGGGCTACGGTTCAATCAGCGCCAGCTGAGATTTTTTTTCCCATCGTGCGTTGATGCATTCATCATTTCACCTGTCCCTTCGGGGCATGAGAATGGTAGAGACCACGTGATTTCTTTTCCCACTGGCAGTGGTTCTTCGTCCAGACTTCATTGATTTTTTTCCCATCCCTATCAATGACCATGTCCACCCATTAAAGGTGTAAAGGTGGCGAAAATCCGGAGAAAACAAAAACGCCACTGAAGCAGCCTGTCTTCATTCAGGTGGTTGTAAGCTAATACACTGATATAATCGATTGGATTCTGTGGTTTGCAGTTTTTTCTCTCTGTTACATTGCTAACGTTTCTGTTTTTTTTTCTTTGTTGATTGTTCATTACTCCAACGTTCGGTTCGGAAGAAGGCAGCGGCGCAGAATGTATAGTGTACGTTGGTAGCCAGCCGAAATTCCTATCTTCCCGTGCGATCGGTTTTGTTGAACCGAAACAGCGGACAAACGAAAAGCAAATCGAACCGATCGGAGATCGATCCACATAACTGTGTGTTAGTGACTGTTTCACTTTGTTTATAAATGAAATTTATGGGATACAGTCAGAATTTAAAAACTTTTTCTTTTTCTGGAAAGGGACCTTTCATATACAACGTAACGAAAAAAATCCCCAAAACTGACTCCCCCTTCCCAGTCCGCTTCAGCATCTCGTACAGATCAGAACTCAAAAAGCGCACCGCTTGCGAACAGCATACACAAAAAAAAATATCACACGCATCGCGCAGCTTTAACGTGGACGTGTAACATGTCGACACAGCAAAGTTTTACTGCCCTCCATTACGAGTGAAATAAGTGAACCGCAAAATAAATTTCACTCATTACAGGAGAACACAATCGCGATTGCCTTTTCGCAGACCCGTCTTGGGCCAACAGTGCGCGTTCCAACCGTTCCAGATCAAGGTGAAAATGGAACTTGTGCTTACAGAAGTGTGACACATACAACTACATCATACGAGACAAGTTGTATTAATAACGTTCAACTCCTTAACTTAGGCAGAAAGATTCGTCGTGAAGAGCAATATGCAATATGCAAATCAAAAAACGAACCAAGGTCCCCGTGTATACGGACCTTGATCTGACAGAAATTCGCCTACATGATTTGGCACTTTGTACTAGCACGGATTATATTTCAAGATTCATGTCGAAGTGGGACAAGTAGAATCCGTCACGAACGACACTTGGAGAAACTTTTCCTGGCATTCTCAACGGTGTTCGGGTGGTGCGAATGCGGGTGAACCAACCTATACTGTTGTACTTGACTTTCGGGGGCAGATCATCTCAGGGTTTTAACTACATACAAAGAACCCCATGCATATAACTTGGGCAGACGCCCACGTGTCAGTTCTGTAGAAAGACGGCACACTACGGTAAGGGACCATCCATAAATGACGTAGCATTATATGGGGGAGGGGGGAGTTTTGTATTTTGTGATGATGTGTGACGACAGGGGGATAGGGGGTTTTGTCATGCTACGTAGCTAGAGATTAACAATCATCGCTTTTTTTTTATTTTGCGGGGACAAGGGGGGTAGAGTTACCGTCAAGCTACGTAATTACCAGGGGGGGTATTTAGAAGTTTGTGACGAAATGCTACGATGGGGGAGGGGGGTGCTAAAAATCGCTCAAAAATGCTACGTCATTTACGGATGGTCCCTAAGACAAGTGCCAAAACAGTTAAAGAAAACTCATCTACTTCAGCCAACACCACCAAACAGCCTTCGACATTTGTTCATACAACGCAGACAGCCGGTCTAAAAATAAATACCGAACAAACAATATCCCACCCTATCCCTAAGCCAATAGTTAACATACTTAAGGAAGGAATGAATAAGAAAGAGCTATACCAAAGTCATGCTCGAAAACACAAAACACCAAACAACTAACAGCGAAAATCAGAGCTCTAGCGACGACGGCATGGCTAAACCACCGAGAAAGAAAATTAACACAATGAGCGGAAAGCAATGCGCTCAAATAATGAAAAACGGGTAAATAACAAAATGAACAATAAAACATCATGAACATGGAAAACAGTAAAAATGGCAAAATAATGAATAATGAATACAACAAAAAATATAAAAACAAGACGACAATAAACAAATATAAAAATGAGGGAGTTAAACGTAAAAATAAAAATTATGCAAAATGTTTGAAATATTAGTAGCAAATTTAAAAAGTGGAAAGCATGAACGCAAGAAAATAGGAAAATGCTAAAAATATTTCAAAATAGAAGAAATGATAATGTACAAGAATGGAATAAAAAGATAAAAATAAAATAACTACGAAAAATCTAAAAATGGACAAGTTATTTTTTAAAAGAACTAATAGAAATAAAAATAAATTGGATCAATTGGACGGAATTGATTGAAGAAAAAATAGAATTGCAAAAACCCCATTTTTTGAAATTTTATATTTGGACAACGAAAGCCTAAGGAGAAAAGAAACATTTTAAATAAGATTATAAGCATGATGAAGAACTTTTCGGTAAAAAAGGTTTTCTGACAATAACACTTTCTAACACAAAGTGTATAAAATTTAGAAAATTTACTTCATATTCTCGAAAACATGTTTTGTAACAAAAACACATTGGATAACGGGTTTCACATAACACATAACATAATACACAACGAGAGGCAACGTTATATGTCTAATAGAAACGGATAAAATGGGATTCCGCTAACTTACCTCAACTGCCAACTAACCACGGGCTCCCCTACTATTTGCAGTCAAAAATACATTTTTATTTTTAAATTTGATTCTAAATGCCACTTTAAATCAAAACGATCATAGCAAATTTTTTTTTTGAAATGTAACTTTCGGCTTCAAACTATAAACAATAGATTGTTGACATTTTATGATGAGAAAACGCCAATATCTTTTAAAAAGGGAATAATTATACGAATTATTGGTTTTTTGTTGCAGCAATTTCAAATATCTCGAAAACTATCGCATTTTGGAAGATATTTGTTAAATGCATTTTGATTTAGAATGATAGTTAGAATTATATTCTGTAATAAAATTACAGTGTGTCAATTAGTATGAAAATTAAAAATATGTATAAAGTTATTGTTAGAAAAACTTTTTTACCTATAAGTTCTTCATCATGGAATCACATTTAAATGTTTTTTTCTCCTTAGGCTAAAAAAATAAAAAAAAAATAAAAAAAAAATGCAATTAAAATGTTAAACATTTTGTTGTGAAAAATAACACAACATTTTTGTTCAGTGTATATATTATCGTTAAGAAGTATTCATGCCCTGTAACTCGTTCTCAGATAGTTTTGCTGTATAAAATAGAGTAACCGAACAATACAAATTTGAAATTAATGCACGTAGAATCGTCCACGCCCTTCCAAAAAAATTGCACTTGAGTCAAAACAATTTTATTGACCGTGGAAAATGTTTAGCCTTCCATGCCGGTGAAACCTGCAATGTTTCATTGGAATATAAGATGGTCGATGAAGATGGCTTTGAAGATTTTCGGACGGATATTCGTGAGATTCCTCTACAGTGGCTTCAATTTTAACTAAAAAGAACACCCGCTCAAATTGCTGCTGGGGAGAGTACTTTCAGTAGCCATGTGTTTGCTATAAATAAAAACCTATTTCATTCTATTATTTTATCGATCCGTTAAAAATATATATTGTTGGTGGCAATATAGTTACTATTATCTTATAAAGGGTTAACAGTGTGAGGATTGCAGAAATTCCATAGCGTTTACCGCTTATTGTACTGTATGGACGATACAGACGATACAGAGTCAGTCGATGCTTGCATTCCAAACAAGCAACATCATGATTGTATCGTCCATACAGATACGCTGCACCTCTATTTATAATCTCATGGTATATGATTGAGTCGATAGGTCACTATATTTTTGGTTAAATAAAACCATGTACACACCTGGAACATCAGCGGTTCAACTTTTATTTGAAGAGTATGAATACTGAATAAAAATCAATGAGTTAAATAATAAATGACGTCAATTAGTAAGAAAATGAGAAAGTGGCAAATGATGTGAAAAATCATGAAACCGCGGAAGGAAATGCTGACAAAACAGCTTTTTTCAGCAGCTGCGTCTGGTTTTGCACTTGAAAATGACTTTTTCGATGTGTTCGTCGTCGCCAGAGTGTGGAATTGAAGTTGTACATTTCGGCTAACTTGGAGCCTAGCTGTGTGACGATCACGTTTGCGCTTCGAATCAATTTTTTTAATTTCTTTTTCTTCCTTTTTTCGATCACGTTTTTTCGATTACCTACTTCAACAACATCTTAAATTATTACATTGTTAACTCACGCGAAATATCTGATGCGCTTTCATTGATGACGGGCAATTCCATTTCACACGAGCACGTAATGTGTCGAACGGAACCTTGAATTGTTTAGAAGCTGATTGAATGCTGGCGCCATCTTGTCCAGATGAAATTGCGTTCTTTATGCGTTCTGAAAATGGTGTTACGACATAGTAATTGAACATCTTGCAGATATTTCACTGCAATAAATAGGGATCAGGACAAAATGACTCAATCAGAACGGCTGTGAAAATAAAATGTCTTAGAGGGTAAAATGAACAAGTGGTAGTGGGGTAATATCTTGCCACGCCAAGTACTAAGCCTCAAAATTAGTCGGAACGCTAACCTCAAGTTACGACATCTTCACTGTTTTCCAACAAACCCTAAAAGATTAATCACCCATGGATAACTCCAAGTTTATAGATGTTTTGCAATGCTACAGGATTGTAAATTGGTTAATATTACGTCATGAAAATTCAAATTTTCCGTGACAAGTTTTTTTTACCTACAAAATGTCCTGTGTATGCAATGCTCTTGATCCGCTGGGACATCAGCATTGCTCGAAAAATGCTTTCCAATTGTAATTAAATTCACCTTTCCCGTGGTACTTGTAGAGATGCAGAAGATTCCGTGGTCTCTAGCAGCAACATAGGTCAGACTAACATCCGTTTTTTCCATAGAAGATCTACCTTCGAACGTGATCGTCGCGGCGTTGGCATTGAATAACATGCAGTGATAAGGATTCTACCATGCGGCCCAACATGATAACGTCAAGCGTTTTGTTTCTCACGGAAAAAAATTGTTCCCAAAATCGTGAATAAAGTGCCATGAATTCTAGAACAATCACGTTTTTACGTTACGAAAACAGGACCATGACCAAAAATCATGGCTTTTATAATTATGTTCAATTGCCCTTCGGTAACGCCCGCATAACGCTTTCATTTGTGGAAATAATTGTTTTTGTTTTATGAGCTTCAGTCACGGTTTCCACCAAGAACTAGTTCACAACTTTATGAACATTATTCATAAAACCAAAGGTTGACTCATGACTTTTTTTCAGTTATAAGAACAATAGTTCACAAATTCAAAATATTCTGGTTATTTTTCGTGAACTATTTAACGAAATTCGGAATTTTATTCATGAATCCATTCAATACTAGTGAACTAATTCATGATCCCTAATATATTAGTCACGATCCATACTCGTGAAATGGTTCACAAAATCATCAAATTTTATTAATGCATTCGTGAACTGGTTCATGATTCCTAATATATTAGTTATGATCCAATGTCCGTGCTCGTAAAATAGTTCACGACATCATGAAATATTATTCATGCATTCGCGAAGCGATACTTAGTATAATAGTCACAACTTATTATTTGATTTTGTGAAAAGGTTCACGAAATCATAAAATATTATTTATGTATTCGTGAACTGGTTCATGATTCCCAACATATTAGTCACAATTCAATATTCGTACTTGTGAAATAATTCATGAAATCTTGAAATATTATTCATGTATTCGTGAACTGGTTCATGATTCCTAATATATTAGTTACGATCCAATATCCGTGCTCGTGAAACAGTTCACGAAATCATGAAAAATTATTCATGTATTCGTGAATTGATTCATGATACCTAGTGTAATAGTCACAACTTATCATACGTTTTCGTAAAAAAAATTCACGAAATCATAAAATATTATTCATGTATTCGTGAACTGGTTCCTGGTTCCTAGTACATAATTTACGATCTATCTAGTATCTATTTGCGCGTTTGTGATATTTAGCAGATATTCCTAATAATTTCATGCACTTTTTTATGAAATATCCAGCTGCTAGCGACCAGTAATAGGTATGAGCAGTAGATATAATAAACTATCAGAACCTCGAACATTGTGATGTCTGGACAGAAAACGAAAACTGCACTGAGAACCCCAAATAGTGTGCGTGATATGGTTCACAGAACATCTGGTTCGCGATTGAGTCTTATTTTAGTGATCCAGTTCATATTGACCGTTAGTAACCAAAATATAAGATCACGATAAGGCGAAGAGAATTTACGAATACCATGATAAAACTGCTGATATCATGAATATTAGTTACATTACTCTTTGAAAGTAAGCTCTAAAATAAAATATCATGATAACATGAACAGAAATTACGAAAATCGTGACTAAGATCCTAAAATCATGAACACAAATCACACAACTAGTGACAAAAATATATAAAATCGTGACTAAGATCCTAAAATCATGAACATGAACTGCTCTGTTCATGACTAAAATATCACGATAACATGAACAGAAGTTACAAAAAACGCGACTAAGATCCTGAAATCATGAACATAAATCACATAGCTTGTGACAAAAATATTTAAAATCGTGACAAAGATCCTAAAATCATGAACATGAATCACTCTGCTCATGACTAAAATATCACGATAACGTGAATGGAAATTGCGAACATCACGACTAAGATGTTGAAATCATAAACTTTAATCCCGCTAACGTCATGAGAATTTACTAGAATTGCGAATAAGCTCTTGAAATCATGAGCAACGTTTGACTGTCGACTGTGTATTCCCAAATCATGAACAAGAATCACAACAAAAACTAAACATGTCCAGAGAAAAACAACAGTAACCCTACCTAACATTCGAATGTAACGCCATGTAGATATTCGGGGCGAACTGGTTTTTAGAAAACACAAATAGTTTCAGGAATACGAGGTTTATTATTCATAATTTCAGGAACTTGGTCACGGTTTTCATAAATCGTTCAGTTCACGAAATCGTGACCTTTTGTTCATGAATTTATGATCGGATTTTTTTCCATTTAATAATCATTTTGACATAATAAATAACGAAGTAGTTATTTTTATGTTGATGTTGAAGACATAAACATAATAACAAGACATCCAGTGTAATACAACGCTTTCCGTACACCCAGAACTGTATTTTTTGTTGATGAAACAGATAGAGCAACAAGTGCATCGCAGATGCTAACCTACCGTAACTTCCTGCATTAATGTAGGTAGGATAGCATAAGGAAGGGACAAACAGCTCAGCCGTTCTGCCGCCACTTCACCTTGCCGAGGCTCCTATTGTCTACTGTAGCCGCGGAGCGGAGGTACGACAAAAAAACAAAACAATACGGTGGCGGTGGCTCTTCTTCGTCACGATCGCTGGTGTCTCGAAGGGCGCACTGGCACTATTGTGGTGTGGTGCGAAGAAAACCGCGAAAAACGTCGGCTGCTTTTTTCTCGATCTCTCTCGAGCATTGCGAGACGTTGTGAATGAGAGCGTATAGGGAAAGGGATCTTCGGCGAATTTTTCAATTTTGTTCACCTTCCTGTTTGTGCAGGGATTGGGCGTGAAAGCGGTGTGGTGCGTGTCTGTTTTTCTTACGTTTTTCCATCGTATGCTTGATCAGGCAGTTTAAAGCAAGTGCTGGCACTGCAGTGCACTTGTTTGTTCCGGTAAAGGATTGCAAATTGTACTGCGGAACAATCGATGAGGTTATGAATCATGTTATGTATATGTACTGTTTAACGTATAACATGATCATTTCGGGATCTTTTGATTTAGTTGTGCTATTTCAATCGACAAGTTATAGAAAAAGATTCAGTTTTCTTACTGATTATCTAATTTATAAAAAAAACGGAAATTAATTCCTTTGTGTCGTTAATTCTGACTGGTTTTATCCAATCAATTGAACAAGCGGGCCTAATTCGGATGCTTACAGGCAACGGTAGGTACTGAAAACGCAGGTCACAATAGAAGCATGGAGCTTGTGCTTCACCTTAAGGTTCATCCGAGAACGACTTAAAAAGTGGCCATCTTGGAAAACGAAAAAAGCAGTTTTTTCGCACACCGTTGGAAAAATCTTCATGAAAATTAATCAATGCATTCGGCGCATTGGTATAGAATTGCTTAACGCCTTTAGGTTTTATATTTAATCGCAACAGTTTGATGGCAGCGACTTACTGCACTCATCACTAACGGACTCGGTTCGGAAACATTCAATTGTATATGCTTAGCAGCTACATTTAATACTATATAGAGTTTATAATACTCGCTATATACAAGTTATTTTTCGAACACCTTTTCCAAAAGCGAATTTAGTTTCCTCGGAGAAAGGGTGACATTTGAAACGATATAAGCGTAATGGATTTAGACAACATTGTTACCTTGGTAAAAGACAGAAAATTAGATCTTTCTTTGGTTTTTGTCATTTTTTTAACTCACCGATACGAATTTTCAATATGGAAGGTTACAACCCGTGGGTAAAAGTATTCTCTTTTCTAACAAAATATATCTTATTATCAATTAAAGATTTTTCCTTCACTGGTCTTTCGAAATAATACATTTATCATTTCAATATGTGCGCCTTCTCCGTTTCAAATATTTGTCAGGTGCATATGAGAAATTAAATGTTTCGATATAATTTTGTTGCGATACAATTTTGTGGGCCTGTAACGGACGATGCAATAAGGATCATATAATGAGTATTGATTCATCTGATGTTCTTAAAAGACACGAAAAACTTATGTCTGGATTCTGTTGGCATGTAAAACAGTTTCTACCAACCCAAAAAGCGAAACTAATTTAGATCGATTTTGCATACATATTTGCGAAGAAAGAATAATCACATTGTCCATCGAAAAGCAAACGTTCAAATTCACTTATGACAAGATCTACTATTACAATAATTATAGTTTTATACTAAAGTATGTCAATTAGAAAAGCTTTCAACCCACGATAATAATTGTTGCTATTTGAAAAAAAAAAAACCGTTTATAGAGTATGTGCTGAACGCATGCCGTCCAACGGCTTTCTGCAGCTTAGTTTGAATACTTTCTACACCTGCAGTTATTACACTTGTCCGTCCCCCTTGCGATCGCACGTGCCACATAGTTAAGTCGGTGCGGTGCGTTCTCTAGAGGATTTTCTTTTCATCCCCTCGCGCTTGGGTCTGCGCCGCTTGCGAACCAGCTGACCCTATCTTTTACAATTTTAACGACTTTTGTCCCCTTACCCTTTCCGTGAGACCATTCTATCAACGTGTGGTATTTATGTCCGTCTGTATGTACTTTCCTAGCCCCGGCAGCGAGGATCATGTAGAAACGAACAAAACCGTTTAACAGTGTGATCTAATTATCATTCGAATTTTCAAAGTTTTTCGATCGTTGGTGACTTAACAGAATCGAGAAGTGCTGCCCTATGTACGCACGGTACGGTCGGTGGTATATACTTTTCCGCCCCATGGCCCAAAACAACAATATAAAGTCGTCGCCGCAACGAACTTCCTGTCTCGCTCGGTTGAATTTATTTATTTTGTGTGCATTTGCCTTTTTGTATGTTGCTGCTATGACTCCGGGTGGGGAGGATCAACCAAGCGAGGAGACTTTTCCAGTGGCAGTCCGCCCTGGCTGGCAATCGCTAACGGAGAACAGACGCGAATGTAACATATAAGTGTTGGACCGGTGGCGGCAGGGAGAGCAATAGACAAAATGTAACGTTTACAAAGGCTAAAATGCAACTTTAGACCTTAAATCTGATTTTTGGAGACCTTTCCCAGAAGAGAATTTAATTTCCTCGGCGAAAGGGTACATAGAAAAAAAAAATTGATAGTAGTGAATTCGTTAGATATATTTACAAGAATAAGCCTCCAAAGTTCTTATTCAGTGTGAGCCCGAAATGTGATGTATTCGACGTAATAATATTGTTGTGGAATATGTTTTAGCAAACCTGGAAGGGATGGGAGTGTCCCGGTTCGGTGTAGTAGTAAAATTACCGTTCGAAATCACTGTTCCAGAGAATGATTTTCGTAAATTGTGGCATTTGTTGAAAATTTGGCAGCACAAAACGATACTCCGTTCCACAATGTAATCAATTTGGAATAATGATTCAAGATGAAAACTAAAAGCTGTAGTTTTATCTGCGGTTGAATTACACTGTTGTGTAAACTCATAAAATTGCACAGTGGTCCATAATGTTAATTTAGCAGAAATTTAGATTTTTTGCTACAACTTCATAACTTATCCTTTTAATAGGTTTAGGAGAATGGTTCTAATTTTCAAGGCTGTTCTTTACGTTTTACTAGAAGCTAGGGTGCTTCTATTTTTAGCATGATCTAAAAACGAACTTTTTAACGGTTCGAGATAAACCTTCACTATAAAGAGGTTGTAAAATAAAACATTTCGACGACTTTGCTGAATACATGCTCTTTCCATGCCACGAGAAATCCAAATGAAAGCTTTGGGGTGTTACTTAAAAAAGGTTATTATTTACATAACCTTTGTAGTTTTTACTTTACACTAACGTAACCTTCGGACAACTTTAAGATGCGCATAATTGTTTTATATACACCACCCACTAAAATATTTTTAATTCAAAGATATGATCATTTTCACATCAAATATACAACTTTTTCAAATCTTCGATTGGAGTACTTAACATTAAATACCGATTCTACCATAAGGAATCTCATACTTTGCAGAAAAAATGCCAATGATGATATTTTTAAGATTGAAACAGCCTTACTCCATTGTCTGGGGCTAGGAATCATTCTAAAATCTGAAATATCTCCTATGAGACGAAACTATGTAAGGTTTGCTCGCTTATAACTCCGCTATAATACTAAAAGAATTTAATCATTTATGCACCAGCGGATTCGGAAGCGCCTAACTTAAATATTGTTAGTAATTCAATGTGTGTGTAATAAAAGTAGTCTATTGAAAATCTTTAGAATTGAAAAGTTCACGAAAAAAGGGAAAATTTCTATCAATGAGACAGCTATTTCAGGCAAAGCCGTCAATAGGAAGCACCTAAGTGGCTCAATCAAACACGAGTAATAAATATATGTGCCACGTGCCTGTTTGAATCAGCCAAATGAGCAACATCATGGCTACAACGTTTGGATGCAGTAATAAGCGTTATACGCTATGGATTTTCGGCAGCGATGGCATCGCATAAGTTAAACCGTGTACGATTTCTTCGGGTACCAGCACGATATCACAGAATGATTTATCAAAGTGGGTGGGTGGGGTGGTTTCGGATTGAGTTCAATACTGCAACATGTGCACACACATCGCACCCTGCAGTATTGCTTGAGTAGAAAAAGTTAAAAAAAGATTTTATTTTTATGCTTGTATGTGCGTTGCGTCAATCCATATTTTCGGCAGTTTGTAAGTACATAGGGTAATGAGCTTATTAGCACATATGTTTCATATTTCGAATATATGTGATACGTTCTTTATTACTAAGGTATCTGATAACATACTTCTGTCGTTATTTCTATAGCACGGGCGGACTCAACTGGATTTACAGATACTGAAAAGTGGAGGTTGGTTGTAGTTTTTTTTTCAGGGCGGGGAGCCTAAGTTATGTTAGAACAGTTTTACTTTTGATTTATTTCCAAAAAGTTGTGAGATAATCTATTCTTACCTGTTAACCCATGAGAAATGCCATCTGACTCAATCATCTGATTGGGTTTTATTACAGGTTTTCATTGTTATTGTATATCAATCGGATTTTTTAGAGCATTTTCAGCAGCGTAGTATTTTATATAGGAGTTTCAAAGCGGAATTGAAACGGAAACAATCACATTCCCAGCAGAGCCTTTTGATTTATTGTTTCGAAAAGTTTTGTTTCTAACTGTTTAACTGGTATATGCTGCCGTTCTCTTTGTTGCTTCATTTGTATTACGTTTGGAACTGTTTTGAATATATATTGAATATCAGCACATAAACTCATGTTAGATAGATTGTAAAAAATAATTTCGAGTCAAGTAACGACTGAAGAAAACGTTCGGAAGTATACTACAAAGCTGAACTTTTTTTAAAAAAATTGGGATGGACTCTCCCAGCAGCAGTTTGGGTGGGTGTTCATTTTAGTTTGAAATTCATGTTTAGAATTCATGCTATATCTTAAGCAGTACCGGACTGTTCTGCACTATGTATTTACAACACAGTTCTAAACGTGTTTCAATTTGAGTAACAAATAGAACGGTGGTGTACACCAATTTAAATTTTTAAATCAAACTGTTTTAAATTATTAAACAAATCGCTATACTGAGGATGTAATTGTTTCAGTTCTAGAACACCTAGAAACACAATGCACTAAGTTCAATGTTTTAGTTTAAAACCGAAACCGTTTTAATTATTTAATTGATTAAGAAAGACTTAACCTAAAGACTGTTCAACTATGTGCATTAGTACATTATTTTAAATTTGATTGGAAAATAAAAGTTCCTATTTCATAGAAGAACTGAATATTTCCTTTGGTGAGCGTGGGCTTCCTCATCCCAGTCCTCAATATGGAGCTACTCGTTTTGAATATATTTTCTGGACAGACCAACCTATTTTTGCTAGATGGATCAGCTAAATAGTGCCAATCAACTAATGAGATAATAGATTAATTGAAATAATTGATTAGTTTACAAGTATAGCAGAGAGCGTGTTGTTATACTTGCTTTTAGAATTTTGTTACTGTTAAATGATCTTCAAAAAAATATGGTCTCCATGGGCAAATTGTAACATATGGGAGCAGAAGAGTAAATTAGAACGTGAGATAGATAATTTTGATAGATTTAAATTAAGTAATCTAGAACGATAGTTGTGAGAGATTAAAATTCATTCGTGATTATATTACACGCGCTTGAAAAAGCTTTACTTTTAATGTCACGTTGATCGTGCCCTGTACACAACCCTTTAATTTGAGTAGTACATGGCCAATGAGTTCAATAATGGAGTTAATCTTATGAAGGCCTGGAATTGCGCCCAATTGAGAATTACTGAAGAAAGAAGAAGTAAGAAGTAAGAAGTAAGAAGTAAGAAGTAAGAAGTAAGAAGTAAGAAGTAAGAAGTAAGAAGTAAGAAGTAAGAAGTAAGAAGTAAGAAGTAAGAAGTAAGAAGTTAGAAGTAAGAAGTAAGAAGTAAGAAGTAAGAAGTAAGAAGTAAGAAGTAAGAAGTAAGAAGTAAGAAGTAAGAAGTAAGAAGTAAGAAGTAAGAAGTAAGAAGTAAGAAGTAAGAAGTAAGAAGTAAGAAGTAAGAAGTAAGAAGTAAGAAGTAAGAAGTAAGAAGTAAGAAGTTAGAAGTAAGAAGTAAGAAGTAAGAAGTAAGAAGTAAGAAGTAAGAAGTAAGAAGTAAGAAGTAAGAAGTAAGAAGTAAGAAGTAAGAAGTAAGAAGTAAGAAGTAAGAAGTAAGAAGTAAGAAGTAAGAAGTAAGAAGTAAGAAGTAAGAAGTAAGAAGTAAGAAGTAAGAAGTAAGAAGTAAGAAGTAAGAAGTAAGAAGTAAGAAGTAAGAAGTAAGAAGTAAGAAGTAAGAAGTAAGAAGTAAGAAGTAAGAAGTAAGAAGTAAGAAGTAAGAAGTAAGAAGTAAGAAGTAAGAAGTAAGAAGTAAGAAGTAAGAAGTAAGAAGTAAGAAGTAAGAAGTAAGAAGTAAGAAGTAAGAAGTAAGAAGTAAGAAGTAAGAAGTAAGAAGTAAGAAGTAAGAAGTAAGAAGTAAGAAGTAAGAAGTAAGAAGTAAGAAGTAAGAAGTAAGAAGTAAGAAGTAAGAAGTAAGAAGTAAGAAGTAAGAAGTAAGAAGTAAGAAGTAAGAAGTAAGAAGTAAGAAGTAAGAAGTAAGAAGTAAGAAGTAAGAAGTAAGAAGTAAGAAGTAAGAAGTAAGAAGTAAGAAGTAAGAAGTAAGAAGTAAGAAGTAAGAAGTAAGAAGTAAGAAGTAAGAAGTAAGAAGTAAGAAGTAAGAAGTAAGAAGTAAGAAGTAAGAAGTAAGAAGTAAGAAGTAAGAAGTAAGAAGTAAGAAGTAAGAAGTAAGAAGTAAGAAGTAAGAAGTAAGAAGTAAGAAGTAAGAAGTAAGAAGTAAGAAGTAAGAAGTAAGAAGTAAGAAGTAAGAAGTAAGAAGTAAGAAGTAAGAAGTAAGAAGTAAGAAGTAAGAAGTAAGAAGTAAGAAGTAAGAAGTAAGAAGTAAGAAGTAAGAAGTAAGAAGTAAGAAGTAAGAAGTAAGAAGTAAGAAGTAAGAAGTAAGAAGTAAGAAGTAAGAAGTAAGAAGTAAGAAGTAAGAAGTAAGAAGTAAGAAGTAAGAAGTAAGAAGTAAGAAGTAAGAAGTAAGAAGTAAGAAGTAAGAAGTAAGAAGTAAGAAGTAAGAAGTAAGAAGTAAGAAGTAAGAAGTAAGAAGTAAGAAGTAAGAAGTAAGAAGTAAGAAGTAAGAAGTAAGAAGTAAGAAGTAAGAAGTAAGAAGTAAGAAGTAAGAAGTAAGAAGTAAGAAGTAAGAAGTAAGAAGTAAGAAGTAAGAAGTAAGAAGTAAGAAGTAAGAAGTAAGAAGTAAGAAGTAAGAAGTAAGAAGTAAGAAGTAAGAAGTAAGAAGTAAGAAGTAAGAAGTAAGAAGTAAGAAGTAAGAAGTAAGAAGTAAGAAGTAAGAAGTAAGAAGTAAGAAGTAAGAAGTAAGAAGTAAGAAGTAAGAAGTAAGAAGTAAGAAGTAAGAAGTAAGAAGTAAGAAGTAAGAAGTAAGAAGTAAGAAGTAAGAAGTAAGAAGTAAGAAGTAAGAAGTAAGAAGTAAGAAGTAAGAAGTAAGAAGTAAGAAGTAAGAAGTAAGAAGTAAGAAGTAAGAAGTAAGAAGTAAGAAGTAAGAAGTAAGAAGTAAGAAGTAAGAAGTAAGAAGTAAGAAGTAAGAAGTAAGAAGTAAGAAGTAAGAAGTAAGAAGTAAGAAGTAAGAAGTAAGAAGTAAGAAGTAAGAAGTAAGAAGTAAGAAGTAAGAAGTAAGAAGTAAGAAGTAAGAAGTAAGAAGTAAGAAGTAAGAAGTAAGAAGTAAGAAGTAAGAAGTAAGAAGTAAGAAGTAAGAAGTAAGAAGTAAGAAGTAAGAAGTAAGAAGTAAGAAGTAAGAAGTAAGAAGTAAGAAGTAAGAAGTAAGAAGTAAGAAGTAAGAAGTAAGAAGTAAGAAGTAAGAAGTAAGAAGTAAGAAGTAAGAAGTAAGAAGTAAGAAGTAAGAAGTAAGAAGTAAGAAGTAAGAAGTAAGAAGTAAGAAGTAAGAAGTAAGAAGTAAGAAGTAAGAAGTAAGAAGTAAGAAGTAAGAAGTAAGAAGTAAGAAGTAAGAAGTAAGAAGTAAGAAGTAAGAAGTAAGAAGTAAAAAGTAAAAAGTAAAAAGTAAGAAGTAAGAAGTAAGAAGTAAGAAGTAAGAAGTAAGAAGTAAGAAGTAAGAAGTAAGAAGTAAGAAGTAAGAAGTAAGAAGTAAGAAGTAAGTACTTTTTGGTTGGGCGGTATTGCGAGCAGTTGGGTGGATTGATGTGCTTTTCAACGAAATCTATCCTGAATCTACCTTATTACCGTGGTACCACTCTGTAGCACTTCCCGGCTGTAGCGGCAGCGTACCAAATCTGGTCAGTACTTCAATGGACCTTTATTTGCATTATCGAAAAGTAGTATACATGCTCCTAGCCCTCTTATTAATACAGATTCGAATACCTCGTTTTATTAGTGATGAAAAGTTTGGGTTTCAGTCCGTAGCAGCAAATTTCTTGCCAGATCATTAGCTTCCAGACGAATTTATTGACGAAAATAAACAGAAAACTTCACTCTGTTCACTCTATTTACCAGAAAAAACGTTTGTCTGGAAACCTGCCTGATATCCAAAGTTTTCGTCATTGATGAGAGAGCCTAATCGTGCAACTTCCGGCTGCTATAACTAAATTCTGCCTTGTAGTCCTCTCCGGTTGCTTGGCGACACGGAATGAGACTCCGGATGGTACAGTGGCTGTCACAGTGTTTTTTGACAACATCCTGACCCAACAGTTCTGAGTTTTCCATGATCGACCTCAACGCATTCTATGTATTTCAGCTGCTGATCCAAAGTTCCAGCATAACGTTTGCTTCAAACATTCCGAGACACAACCCTCCGGGACATATTCTTATCAATATAGAATCTCCCACGTAATTTTCCATCTAGCACTCCCATTTTCCATCTAGCACAGCATTTTTATACGACACGGATAGAGACGAAAATTTTACCACTGAAGTAATATAGTATACTACGTTTACCACTGAATTAAGTATACTAAGTAAAATTTTACCACTGAATTAAGTAAGTAAGTATCGCTGTCATAACATTTTAAATCCAACCTCTAGATGCGCTAATATATTATTGGTAAAGCGTCTGGACTCCAAATGGACCATAATTTATTATCTCCGCATTGTGTGAGTCTGAAAGGGTGACGCTTCAGTGCTACATTTCTAAGGTAGTAGTATTCGATCATATGGCAGCGGTGTTTGATATCTACTAACATATAAGGTGTAAGGGAATGCAAATTTAGTGTGAGAAAACCGTACTAATTGTAGAGTTTAAGAAGTTATGAAGGTCAGATTACTACGTGTTAATTTTATCAGCATAGTGATAACACTAGTACTTTTCAAAAATTGTGTTATCATTATCATTTTCGTAGTATTGCGGTATTGCGAAAAAATCATTTCTCGCAGTTTAGAAAATGTATCTTCACTTCATCTCAAATATCTACTGTTGTACACCCAAAATCCGACGAGTATGTTTCTATTACTTTTGGGTAAGATTCTATTGTCTTTTCGGTAACAGACCATGCAATTGCGCATTGTGGTATTAAACTCATATTCCCGCAAAGGTAATAAACGGTGGAATGAAGAATTTCGGTTGCTGTTCATGTATGTGCATCACACAATCAAACACTTTTTCAGTATGTGTCAACCTCGGCTCTGTTCGCATGTAGAATAATTCGGTCGATTGCTATGATAGTATTAGTACCGAGTCAAACCAACCGGAATCCTGGCGAATATCCAACCAAATTCAGGCTGGAATCTACCCCAATATTGGCAGAAACCAGCCCGAAATACGGATTTTTTTACTGGGTAGGTTGGATAGCAAAAAAAATTTTTAGGCAGTTTCCGGATCCGGCCTAGTTGCCAGATCCGACACAGTTCCCGATCCGGACCAGTTCTCGGATCCAGACCAGTTTCCAAATCCGAACCTCCCGGATCCGGACCAGTACTTAGATCCGAACCAGTTCCCGGTTCTGGACCAGTAACCGAATCCGGACCAGTACCTGGATCTAACCCATCCCCTTTTCTCCTTTCCAAGTCCGGACCTGAACCAGGCCCAGACTTGGTGCTTAGATCCAGACAAGTGTCTGGATCCGGACCCTCGGTTCGGACACGTGGATCCAAACCATAAGTCTTGCTTCCCGTAAATGACGGGAAGGACCGTTCATATTTTGTGCAGTTGCTATCTTGCTGTTAACGTCCGTGATAGAAAAGAAATTTCAATTTAACACCGGCCGAAGTACCCCCACCACTACTCCGAGCCGTTTTTTTCTGACTGTGCTTTGAAGCTAGCCGAGTGTGAGCCGATCTTCAAATACGGAATGTGTCGTGTAGAAAAATCAAACCTCGTCTTTATCCCCATTTTGTTTACTCCGCTTGAAGCGCACACCGAGGAAAAAAAACTATTGAAATCCATAAGAATCACTTATGACTTTGCGCCACAAGTATTACGTATAGAAATCATAAGTCTGCTTTATGATTTAGAGGGGAAGTAGGCCATCGAACCATTTACGAATTTCATAAGTCAGACTTATGAATTTATTAAGAAATTATTATGGCTTTTATAGATCGTACTTATATTAGTCATTGTGCCAAAATATGAAATTTAAACAGGATTTCTTATAATGTTCATAAATATATAATATGTACCTGGTTCAATACATAAATATTAACACAATTTTTATTTCATTTCACTCGACATACATTTTTTCGATAATAAGATTAAATTTACGTACATACATATTCGATGAAAAAACTTCAGTTAAAAAAATTCTGCTTGGAAGCCCGATAGTTCCAGGAGTGCTATGAATCGACTATGGCTGAGCTTCTATCATGTCACAGGATTGCCGAGGTGCTGCAAAATATACACAAAAGAATTTTGTGTTGAAGCAAAAGCAAAAAACAAAAGCTTACCTTTATCCTCCACTTATTTGCAAACAAGCGCTAATTTGAAGCCAACTCCACAAAAATTTTTTTGAATTATGGAATTTTCATCAAATTATTCCTTATCATAAACTTAACACACGCATATGAATTCCATAACGTGAACTTATGAAATTCATGTAGTGCTTATGAAATGCATAAGCGTCTTATGGAATCTAAATTGTGCAGGTTCATAAGTTGTAACTTATGAAAATCTTAAGTATATTATCTTCAGTGCAATACAATGACAAGCGAAGTGCTACACACTTCCAGACAATCCGACGCGTTAATATTTATTGAATAAGAATTGATGAAACTTGAGTGCGACGCAGAGAAGATTTGAATGTGTTGGTATTGCTGTTTGGGGAATTTTTTGTTGGGACCGTTTTAACATGAAATGTCTTGCTATTAGAACATTTTTTTCTTATTACCGTAAAGGTATTACGGCCGAGTTTTGGGTGTACCTTGCTGATTTTGATGATTTTTATATCAATTTGTCGGTAATTTTATTACCCATCGATTAGTCGTACATTTTTTTTATCTCAGTTACAGTATGTTAATTATTTATATCTTTATTTAAAAAATGCAATTTTCAACTAATTGCGCGAATTTTTTTTTACTGTAATTTTTAAAAATAGTTTAACTCGTCGAAGTTGAAGTGTGTTCGATTACGAAAACTATGAGCTCATAGAAATCGGAAAAGTTATATAGAAGTTACAGTATTTTTGTAGTCCAAAAAGTCAATGTTTTATCATAATTGTTTTTCCACAATATGTACATTTACATTATCTGGGATAGTTGGTTGAAGATTCGGAATGTCATCTTACCAGCGCTACAATGCTTAGCCTCGGGATGGGGCTGCCATTTTGGATATAGCTAACGAGCAGAATTATACAGCCCGAATATTTAAAAAAAAATCATTATAACATATCCTTCTATCTTCTTTAGATCAGCACATGGGGAAATTTCTAAGAGCAGTTAAGTCCTATATGCCGATTTTATGCTGATATAATAATAGAAAGTGCGAAATGTTTTGCTATTATAGCGCATGTTAAGGAACTGTGCATTGTCATACACGGCAAGTGCGCTCCTTTGCTGCTAAGTCTCACTCAGAACGAATCTTCGGGAGCGTTAATGCATCTGTTTTTTCGCTCTATGCACAATGCTTCATGTTCGAAAAGAATTGCTTTTGAGCATGAGATTGTGATCACAAAAACAGAAAATGTGAGCGCGCTATTTTGGGTCTATCAAAAGATTAAATGCAATTGCACCTGTACACATAAGTTTAATAAAGAGCATTAATACACTCTACGCTGATTGTGTACATTATCAGAATATAGTCTGCTCGCCTCGCCCTTTCATATATTAAAATAAACAATGGCGCACAAATATTCATGAACTATCAGATCAAACAAATTCAAGCGACATTTGTACTACTTGGCCCATAAAGAATTTACATTGAATCCAAAAATTACGATTGAAGCAGTAACCCGTGAACAGGGGAAGCCGAGTTTTATGTAGATAATGGAACGGAGCAGAGCGTTTCCAAAACAAAAGCAGAGCCAACCATCGCCGCTTCGCTTTGAACTTCTGCGATCACGCAAAACTGTGATGCTACATATTCCAAGTAAGTACACTGCGTCATGCTAGTTCGCTATTTTCGCTACCATCATCATGGCGGTTGGTGATTCTCGGCTCGGTTGATATCAGCTCCAAATTATTGTGGGTGCGCACTCTGTCAATGTTCCAGAACAATGATTCCCATGGCCTTCGCGCTTGGATGATTTCTACGCGGGTACGGTGGGAATGTTCCGCGTTTTGGACGATTGTGCGCTTCATTTTTCACTTCTTTCCGCGCAAACGAAGGTACAAACTACAAAGCAAAAACCGAAAGTGTCATATTTGAGACTGAATAATTAACTAGATTAGAAGTGGCCTTGAACTTCACACTTGGACTTCGGTCGGGGCATAGCCAAGGGAAAGCGCCGATCTACTCGAACCGATCGACGATGCCGGAATGAAGCAGAGCATGAACGTGAACCAGTTGCTACCGAGGAAAAATGCGCCTCCGCCCGCTGTCAGTGAACCGAATGGAAGGAGGAGAAGGAGAAGGATGTCTGAAAACCGCCGTTCCGTATCGTGGCCACCATAATGTTGTTTTCCCGATCGTGTTTAATACATATGTTTTAGCATTCAACTAGCGTGCCTCGGGTTATTTATTTCTATTTACTGCGATTTGCGATACGCAACCGGACACTGTCTTCATTCAAAAGAGGGTAGCAATGGTAGAGAGAGAGATACATCGAATGAAATCATTTGTAAGGTTTCAAAGCGCCTGCATGAATGGAACAAAAGCAAGAGTAGTTTTGGTTTGAGCAGCAGTTGGTATAATTCTAACAGAGTATAAAGCGTATGAACAATCACTTGTGCGCTTGAAAGAGAAACGTGAAAAATTCCCACACATGATTAATGGTAGTAGGAAGCACTTGACTTTGTATGCTGGTAGGATAGGGAAGTAATTCATACGAAGGATAGAATTGAGACGGCGATGAATGGAATTTTAGCACAAAAATAATATTCTTTAATGTAAAAATAATTTCCATAGCATTGTTATATTTCTCCCTAAGTAAAAAATTGGGTAACGCGGTTTATGCTGAAGGACTTCTTTAATAAGACGAGTTCAACGGAGCTTAATAGTGATCAAGTCGGCTGCTATCTACTGGTGAGATGAAATCGAAATGTCAAACCCAACTTATCATGTAATTTATTTGAAATCAATTTCAATTTTTGCAA
Organism: Topomyia yanbarensis; assembly: GCF_030247195.1. NCBI lineage: Eukaryota > Metazoa > Arthropoda > Insecta > Diptera > Culicidae > Topomyia > Topomyia yanbarensis. The sequence goes on along the minus strand of NC_080672.1, from coordinate 46,366,705 downwards.
AGCGCTTTCTAGAATCGTGTACTATAAGAAACGTGACTATTTTTTTAGTTTTTGTTGTAATTGGTTCATACCAATTAATTGCTTTCTATAATTGACATCTTCGATTTTCGTTGAAGTAAACAACCACATCATCCCATTCCCTCGGCTTCTACTTTAATACAAAAGACGAGCCCATCTTTTTACAAATACGCACATTTTACCTGTTCAACGATGGCTCGCGCCACAATTTTCCTCGCCCTGTAAGCAGGTGAATTGCGTGTCGGATGAAAAGATCGGCCGCAGGAATCGTCATGTGGGTTTAATGACTGTTGCTTTCTTCCGTTTTGTTGTTTTTGTTTTTCTCCATTCGGTATGTGGCCGAATATCCTCGCTGACAGTAATCGACGTCTGACGACCGGCGTCGTTTATTGAGGAAAAGGACTCGGAGATGATCTTTCCGTTGGCTATGTTCGTGTAGATACATAAACGCGACATAATAGTTGTTATCTACTTTCGTCCTTATTTTCTTACCAATCGGACTCCATAAATTCGTTAGGGTTGAATAGACAGCTGTTGAATGTGTCCGTCTTATTGTCTTGTTCTGGATATATTAAGGAACTTCAGGAATGTTCATAAAATAAAGGGGTGGAAAGGGCAATGCACCTTGCGCTATTTCCTTCAATATTCACATGAAAATTATTTTATTATCAGTTTGAAACGAACTCACCAACGTCAGTTTTTAAAACAGCAGGACCTCCCATGTGTAATGATCATCTGATCGTCTGTGGACAATTTCAACTAACGGTTTAATGATCAAACCGCCTGACATACAAAATTTCATTTTCTTTCGTTTTCCCTGGTCCTTTTTAAACAGACCGGCAGACGGTATCCTTGCGTGTTCTAGTGTCGGTATAAATTACCCATATTTATGATCAACGGTATTTACCATCACTGATGGCTTCCTACTCGACGATCGATCCTTTACGATGTGATGTTTCTTGTTGCTCTTCTCCACACAGCCTTTTCTCGAGCTTGGCATCCGTACGGAGGCTCGGCTTATATGCGTAAGACCTATATATGTACATGTCATGGACCTCTTCCGACCTTCACGTGCACCGGCTGGCTGCTTGAAAGGGGCCTCTTTCTACCTGTCGATCGTCAGCACAGTCGTTTCACCTGTTACTTGTTCTCTCTTATTGTGTAACGTTTATATCTTTTTAATCCATTTATCATCGTAGATACATGGCCTTCGTTTTGTACTGTCAGTGCCACTTGTGCAACGGGTTGGCGGCGTATTGAGTGGGTAGCTTTTGTACCGTTTTCGATCGTTGTTATTGCATACATTTGGGCAATTTTGATTATCTTGATTGTTCTTTTTATACAAGAATCACTATGCGGGGTAGAGGGTTATAATAAACACTCCTGTTTATACAAAAGAGTCATATTTCAAAGTTTGACGCTTAGTGCTTTGCAAAAACTTCGGATTTCAGAGAAAAATAATAATTTAAGTGCTTTTTGAGGATGATTATGTGCATCTATTTTTTCAATGGCTATCGGAAATAAATTGAAAGAACTTTATTTGGGACGAACTTTTGCACCGAGGGATTCCATGAGAAACCGTCTGATCGCAAACCATCGTCGATTCGAACAAAAACTTTCAGTTGTGTTATGTCTATGAATCTCCATGATTTCCTCTGCCAATTGTAATATTTTGATACATGAGTATTTTTTCAAGAGGGTAGACATTTCTATGCGCATTAATTTCAATTTTTTATGTTTTGTTAACAAAAACCTAAAGAAAAAGGGAACATTTTGAATGTGATTGCATGATGGAGAACTTTTCGGTAAAAAAAGTTTTTCTAACAAAGACTTTATACATGTTATTAAATAATATACTAATTGGCATACAAAACTATAATTTTATTACAGAATATAATTCTAAGCATTATTTTAAATTAAAGTGCATTTAACAAAAATCTTCGAAAATGCGATTGAGGTCGAGATATTTGGAAAATTGCTCCAACAAAAACAATTAATTCGTGTAATTATGCCCTTCTTAAAAGTTACTTGCGTTACCCCATCATTAAATGTCAACAGTCTAATGTTTATCGTTTTAAAGATGTAAAAGAAATTTTTTCTGTTTATTTGGATCATGGGAAAACTTTCAATCAAAAGTTTTCTAATAATCACTTTTGACATATTTTTATAGTTCATACAATTTGCAGTCAAAAATACAATTTTATTTTTAAATGATTTTAAACGCCGTTTTAAATCAAAATGCTCATAACAAAAGAATTCTGAAATGCAGTAGTTCTCGAGATATTTTAAATTTTGTTTTAGCAACACAATTAATTTGCTTAATTGCGACCTTTTCATAAGTTATTCGCGATTCTCCATCAACAACAATTTGTTTTTCAAAAGGCCCATAACATTTTCTGTTACTTTCCCTTTGAGATCAAGGCGATATTGTAAACCATTTGAAAGATACACTAATGTTGTTGATGGAGAAACGCGAATAACTTATGAAAAGATCATAAAAAAACAAAATAATTGTTTTGTGAAAATAAAATTTAAAATATCTCGAAAAGTACTGTATTTCAGAAAATTTTTGTTATGAGTATTGTGATTTAAAACGGCGTTTAGAATTATATTAAAAAATAAAATTGTATTTTTGACTGCCAGTAGTATGAACTATAAACATATGTCAAAAGTTGTTGATAGGAAATTTTTTTATTGAAAGTTTCTCCATGATCCAAATACACTGAAAAGGTTTCTTTTAAGTCTTTAAAATGATAAACAATAGGCTGTTGACATTTTATGATGGAGTAACGCGAATAACTCATAAAAAGAGCACAATTACACGAATTAATAGTTTTTGTTGGAGCAAAATTCCAAATATCTCGAAAACTATTGCTTTTTCGAAGATTTTTGTTAACAGTTATGTGTCCAACAAAAACAACACCTTTAACAGGCCAACGAGGGTACCCGGGTACCCACAAATTGAAATGCTCATAACTATGGCTTCCTTTAACCAATTTGGACACTTTTAGATGTTTTGGATTCAGAAACTCGTCTACTTTTTGATTCTGTACAATAGAACCGGAATAATGGATCTGGTTATTGGTAATCCGGATTTTCCGGAGTAATGTTCCAGTACTAGGATATGATTTGTAAATGTTAATAATGTCCTAGCAATATGAGTATCAAAACTCTTCAAATTGTCTCGGAAGTCTGTTTTTTATTGTTACAGGATCCTATGGCAATTTGAAAAATGGAATTGGAATGGAATGGCCACTCAAGGCCCTACGGGAACCTGCTCCGGAATGTCCATTCCGGGGTCAATTCACCAAATGGTTCCAAAACCACGAGATACAGCCTACTGATGCAATTCCAAGAATTTTGATCCCCATATTGCTAGTATTCCATTGAAGTTCGCAAATAGTACCCCAGCACTGGAACCTGCTTCCGGAAACCCGGATTCCCGGGAACCGAATGAAGTAACTCGATTCATTATTACCAAGTCCAAAAGTGGATGAGTTCCTGAATCCAAAACGGCCAAAAGTATCGAAATCGGTTGGATATTACCTTAGTTATGAGCATTTTAGTTTTGTGGGTACCCGGGTACCCACGTCGGCCTGTTACGTAGTAAAAAAATTCAGGAGCCCCTCCTCACTCCCACCCTTACTATATCAACAATATTATTAACCCAAAAGCTTGACTTAGTGAAGTTCTAAGATGTCACAAAATTTCAATTTACAGCTATGGATAAAACATAGGAATTTGATATATTGAAACTTAAAAAGGTACCCGGGTACCGCGTCGGACACACAACGGTTAAATGTATTTTGATTTAAAATGATACTTAGAATACTATTCTATAATAAAATTACAGTTTTGTATGCCAAATAGTATGACATTTAAAAACATGTATAAAGTTTTCGATAGAAGAACTTTTTTACCGATAAGCTCTCCGTCATGAATCACATTCAAAATGTTTCTTATCTTATTATATTTTTATTGACAAAGCATAAAAAAATTGAAAAAAAATTAACTTAACCCATTATTGCCCAACCTACTATATATAGTAGGTGCTAAGAATAACTGTTAATACTCAATCAATAACGCAGAACAGGCATTATCAATGAGTTAATGTTGTTCATATACTCTTGCAGAATACGTTTAGAGAAGTTAGAGTGGTTAAACCGGTGTTTATGTTTTGTTTTTATTAAATTTATTAAATTAAATTAAATTATTTATTAAGGGGTTGCACATTTTTGTCAGGATTACAAGAAAAAAGATATTTTTGAAAATTAGATATTCTGAAACTATATACGCTGAGGAAAATTTTCTCAAGATTTCATGAAGATCGCAATACTACAACTTGAGTTACATCTATTCATAGACCGCTACCCATTGACCACTCGTCGGCGGTGTGTAGTGTTTGATACGCTAGACTGTTGACACGTAGCGCCGACAGTAAAACTCGATTATCTCGGAGTTGTATTTTATTGAAAAGTTCATTCGCGGCGATCATGCTATCTCAGAAACCAATTAATCGATCAATCTGGAATTTTCACTGCTTGTTGCTTATTATATCAGCAACTTTGAGTACAAAAATAATTTCACTGGAATAACCACATTATTTTTTCCGATCGGAAAACTCAATTTGTGATGCGCGTGAAAAATAAGTAGGGGAATAATGGGTTCCATTTTTGTTTTTGTGAAAAATTTCACAACAGTTTTTTCAGTGTATATTTTTTTTGTACGGAAGTATTGATTACCTGTAACTCGTTCTCAGATATTTTTGCTGTATACTGTAATCGAACACAAAAAAAATTGAAATTAATCCACGTAGAAATGTCTAAGCTCTTTTAAAAAAATGCTCTTTCATCAAAATATTGCAATTGGCAGAGAAAATCATGGAGATTCATAAACCGAACACAACTGCAAAGTTTTATTCGAATCAATTATGGTCATATTTTGCAATCGGCCGGTTTCTCATGGAATCCCTCTCTTGCGGGTCGATATTTACAACAGCCACCCGTCTTCATCGGTATTTGCTGCATTATTGGTAGTGCTGGATGTAGATTTGGAGATACTAAGTCCAATCGTTATTTCGTTGATCGTATTGGCAGTAGGTTTTGAGGTCCAGCCAAGAACTTCTTCCGGAGGAAGACTACAGATTTTTGGCTAGCTTGATTCTCGACAGCGCGAATCAAGCTCAGACTAAGCCAGTACCCGGCGCGATCATACAAAAACGTTCTCCTAATCCGTGGTGGGACAAAGAGTGTTCAGACGTGTGCGCAGAGAAAGCCACCGCGTATAAGACGTTAGAGACGCGAATGAAGAATTTGTTGAAAGCCAAGAAACGTAGTTACTGGCGCCGGTTTGTTGACGGACTAACGAGAGAAACATTCTTTGGGGCACGGCCCAGCGTTTGCGAAACCGAAACAGTACCAACGAGAGCGTTGGATATTCAAACCGTTGGATATTCGATTTTGCCAAGAAGGTTTGTCCGGATTCTGCCCCGGCACACCCCTCACGATAGCGCGAACGAAACACCTTTTTCGATGTTGGAGTTCTCACTTGCTCTCTTGTCGTGTAACAATAAAGCTCCAGGGCCAGACAGAATCAAATTCAACTTGTTGAAGAATCTGCCAAGAGACGCGCGTTGAAATTTTTAAGGGATCATCCATAAATGACGTAGCATTATATGGGGGAGAGGGGAGTTTTGTATTTTGTGATGATGTGTGACGACAGGGGGTAGGGGGTCATGTCATCCTACGTAGCTTTTTTAAAGGGCAATAACTAACATCTTTTTTTATTTAAAAAAAATCCGGGGCCAGAGGGGGGGAGTTACCGTCAAGCTACGTAATTACCAGGGGGAGTATTTAGAGGTTTGCGACGAAATGCTACGATGGAGGAGGGGGTGTCAAAAACCACTAAAAATGCTACGTCATTTATGGATGGTCCCTTAATAAGTTTCTTGAGGCTAACATTGTCCCACACGATTGGACCACAATTCGTATCGACCGATCGCAATGCTGTCTTGTATCCGGAAGTTAATCGATAAAATGATCCTATCCCACCTCGACAATTGGGTTGAAGCAAATGGTTTACTGTCATGTATACAATTTGGCTTTCGCAAAGGCAAAGGGACGAACGATTGTCTTTACGTTGCTCTCAACCGAAATTCAAATGGTCTATGCTAGCAAAGAGCAGATGGCATCAGTGATCATAGATATAAAGGGGGCTTTTGATTCAGTTTCTATCAACATTCGTGACGAATGAAAATATTTTAAAGTCACGTAAATAAAAACAAACCTAAAAAAAAGTTTCTATCAACATTCTCTCAGAGAAGCTGCACCAGCATGGTCTTTCAGCGACTCTAAACAACTTTTTACTAAACTTGTTGTCCGAAAAGCACATGCATTTTTCGCATGGACTTGTCGACATCATGATTTGGTTACATGGATCTTCCCCAGGGCTCATGTCTATGTCAACGACATTAATGAATGTCTTGACAATTCCTGCACGTTAAGGCAACTTGCAGACGATGGCCAAAATTTACTCCCCCTCCCCCCATGTAACAAATTGTCACAAATTTTTCTATCACTCCTTCCCCTATTACGTAACTAATTCTTTTAAAAAAATATGTTTCTTCAGTAAAAATATGTTACGTAACGTTCTAGCTTACTTCCCCTCCCCCATGTGTAACAATATGTCACAATTTAAAGGAACCCCCTAAAAGCGTTACGTAATTTATGAACGGTCCCTATAGAGTTTCACTTTCCCGGCTTTAACTTAAGTAACAGTCTGTATGGCAGAATTCGCCAAAGACGAAGTAATAATAAATAAATAAATAAAAGTAGAGAAGCAAGATAGCAGATGGCTGGGAATCAAACTGCGGTGTCTTCCAGGATTCTTTGTGGGGAGCGAAGAATCCAGTTTTTGCCACAGTCGCTAGCAAGATCCCTGCAAACAACGTTAACATGAGAAAAAAATGTTAGATATTGACCCGGTCGGTTCAATTAGACCAACCACCATCCTACCAGGCAGCAGCTGCATATGGTCGGTGTTAAGTCAGACCGGACTAAGTCGCAATACATAAAAAATAAGATAATGATAACACTGGATAAAGAATTTCTTCAGCTACATTCGACCTTTTCCAGATTTGAAATATGTAACCATAAACAAAAATTATGGCAACAAATAGTTTTCAATTATAACGTAGAGGATTCTGCGATTCAAACTTTAAACCCATTTTTCTCGAAATCAATATTTTGTCACTTAGTCCGGTCTGAGTTAACACCGACCATATAATCGATTAGTCTCTGGTTCTATTGTGTTTCGTCTTGGATTCGCGTTTATCTAAGCGGCTAAGATGGTCTGCCAGACAGCGATGATACAAAATCGAAACGTAAATCCATGACTCACTATGATAAAATGATAATGATTCATATAATAAGCCTCACCAAATAACTGAAAGTCGATAGAAACAATAAGTGTATATATCAATTACCTGTTCTGCCTGTTCAAAGGACGAGATGCTGGTCTTTTCTTGTATGTTCGAGTCTCAGTCAGGAAAGATTCTAAGTGATCAGTAGTATCATAGCACTAGTCTTGTAATTATCTTGTACAATAAGAATCGCCTGCGAAATCTGTTGAAACAGAAGGTCAAGTTTCGTTACGGAATGGCTTTGCTTTGTTTTGCTACCAGTATAATGTCGGAAGATTGCATACGTATATTAATGTTTCAAGTAGTAGAGGTAATGTTCAAATCTTGCAATGAAGTTCTATCTATTGATATGAATGTCCAACACCACTTGGTGAATGGAGTCGGTACAAATCACCTGCCTGTGAGGTCTAGTGACGGTGGCTAAGGAATTTAAAGTATCTATCATCCTCCAGAAGTAATCTCTATGTGAGGTAAAACCATTGTGATTTCAGAAATCGGAGATGAGTGCTGTGGACAAAAAATGTTAATTTACAAATGTCTAAGTACCCACATGTTTTGTCTGTGACTACGTGGACAAAGTGTTTCGACCATCAAAGAAAATGAAAGGATCACGGGGTACCTTGACTTGACATCTATTGCCTTTCAATAGTAATCAGGCAAGCTGCTTCAACGTATCCATTCCCGAGTTTAAACCTCCATTTCACTGTTCGTTTAACCCATTGATCTATATCCCACTAGCAAATATGAAATCATCAACTGCAACTACAATTTTCTTCGAGTCGGTGCTGTAGGTCACTTTCAACGCGGACTTTAAATTTCTACTCATTTTCCTAGAGGTAGCCGCTTGCAAAAATCTCTCAATGTGCTGAATTAAGCTTTAGAAAATGCCTCTTATCAACAACTTCGCTCCTCCGTTCGTCTGTCTAGGCTCTCCACTGCATAATCGACCTTCTCCGCTGAATGTGAAGAGTATATGTACCCGACGGTACTCACAGGTGGGCAAGTTTGAAGATGTTATTACAAGATAGCACTCGAGCTCTTCAATGTTTGTTGAGCCGGATCAGATGAATAGATTCGTTATGGTGGATAAAAATATCATTTTGCACATTTGCCACAGTCAAAAACTTGCCACGTTGCGATTGATTGTTCAATACCTATGTTTATTTTGTGTACGAAAACAAAGCAGTACAACCATTGCGATGCGAGTTAGCGACACTCCACAGCAGTCATCGTCATTACCTTGCGCATTAACATCAACATCATCACCACCATCGTCGTCTTCGTTCCAGTGGAGTTGCGGTATAGTTTGTAAACGGGCCACCATTCGTGTTTCCATCAGGTATTCAACGGAGAGTCGTTTTCATTCATTAATATACCCCGACTGTATGTGTTTTTCATTCGTTCCAGGCAGATGCCTTTCGAGTGGCCAGACCCAGACGCAGTGAGAAAAGGTCAGCACGGTAAATCACACGCTTCATATTTTATTTCTATTAATTTGATAGAAAAACGTCTCTGGTTTCGGATTGTAAATGTCAAGCCCAGCAAACGAATGTGTTCGGATCCTAGAAGATACGTTACATTGTGTTGAATATATTACAGAATTTTCAGAGATTTGTATGTAATTTGTCACGCTAGTATTTGATGTTACATTTGTTTAATTTTGTTTAGGTTAAAAAATTATTTTCATTGCATTTCAAATGTATTATTTTGACCCAGATGCGAAAAATGGACAAGTGTATTATTTGAAGCTACGTAGTCGACGTTAATTAGCTTTGTTTTCGAAAATTTCCGTTGATATCGAAAGGCAAACTCTTTGTACTAACAGTCCCTTGCGAAACTTGACCTTCTATTTGGGCAATTTTGCCGTCGATTAGTAAGATGTAGTAAGGCTAGTACTACGATCCTACTGAACACATCAGTGTACCCTTTAATATTTTCATACAACACCTTAACTGTAAATTTGAAAACGATCGGCCTCTACTGTCGATATATAACTGATGTGTGTCGAATTGTACCCTGAGGTTTAGCTAATTAGAGTAATCAAACGTGTTCGATTTAGCCAATAAAAGTTTGTGTGCAGTGGTAATTATAAGTACGCCGAATAAGATTGATGGGTGTATGATGATAGAGGTCTACCGGCAAATGAATATGCCTACTGCCTTCCTTTCCTAGAGTTCATGTACTTATGCTCACCTCGTCAGTGGCGCAGCGGTACCGCAATTGCAGACGCCACGCGGCACCATTTGGGCTCAAAGTACAACTCGTACCATAAGTGATGCATGTTTACAATATGCGCTTTGTTCCTTCGTCGACGAAATGTAGGTATACACGACGGGGGTCGATGGGGTGGTCCCAAGGATGGATGGAAGCTCGAATAGAATCATACAGAAAAAAGAAGATATTATGAAATTTCCAACCGCTCAATTTGCAATCGCGCTGCTTTGGTACCGCCCTCCACCCCAGTCAGCTGTTTCTCGCAAGCGGAGCTTTCAAACGTTCAAACGCGCGCGCGGAGGTGTGAAAAGGTTTCTTCCTTCAGTCTGTGCAGCGTGGGCCACGGGTAGGTGGGTTGTTTGCCACACTGCACTGAGAACCATGTTCTGTGCAGCATAAAATGATTATAAATTGCTTCTGCGAAAGAACTGCTTCACAACGAATAACGACACAGTTCAACTGGCAGTGAGAAGGAACCTTTTTGTAGTGCTTAATTATAAAAGTGATAGCATTTAAATGGCAATTTCAAGGGAGTTTATATTTTTTTTTAACCACGGCGGTCCGATAGTAAGTGAATTTAATGAAACTGTTGCATATTTATGCTTTATAATTAAAATCTCATCGGAAATTGCCTCATTATGTTATGATTGTACCTATTTGAATAATTTCCTAGCAGCAGCGTGGACACTCTGTATCATACAAGTCATATATTTGATTGTACTTCTGTTTACATAATTTACCAGTTATGAACTAAGCAATACTTGGCGCAGAAATAATTAAAATAAACTCAACCCTAATTTATGAAAAGATAACAAGGGGTGGGGGGGTCGTATTGGTAAATCGATTGCCTTGTACGCAGCGCACCTTCGAGTCCCGACCCCGCACATAGGGTTAGAAATTTTTCATAAGAGATTTTTCTAACCCGAAGAGGCGAATGACCTTAAGGTTAAAACCTCTATAATCGAAATAAAAAAAGATAACAATTTTCCAACTCTCTAAAAATAATTAAATAATTCAATTGAAACTTTCGCGCATAAACAAAAAATATTTAAAAGCACTTCGTCATTTTTTTTGTTCTTTGAATGACTCAAATCCTTATCAAAATTCTATTTACAGGCAACATATTTGTAAGATTGGAGTCAAAACCTGCGCTCGGATTTTCACCGATTCTGCATCGCTTCCAATTCTCAAGAAAAGTAAAAGAAGAGTGCTATTAGTCGAAAAACATCAACCGCCCCGATTTATTACATTGTAAATATCGAGCAGCTCAGCTTCTCCGATCTGGCGAAAATTAAGCGCACTTTTCCTCCGAACCCATGCTCTCCAAGCCAGATTGTGTGCATGTTTGAACTATTGAAAGTTCTCACGCAATCCAGTTCCAAGCCCGGTAAGTTGACTAATGTCAGCTTTGCTAGAGTTCTGTGCGATTACTAGTCTCTGGGGGAGAAAAGCCAACAATTTTCCCAAGCCAACCGACTGCCAACGGGTTCAAATGGCACCCAGCAGATACTATCTTTATAGCAACAAATTGCAAATTAGTGAGAACCTTTTGAGTTTCAGCCGAACCGCTTACTGCTGCTGTTGCCGGTGCTGCCGTGCTAACGCTAGTAGTGCTCTATTGGGGCAACGAATTGTTAATTGATTTCCTATTGACGCCGTAGGGTGGATAGAGTAGGTTAGGTAGCTGAGCATCAAAGATTTGCGCACGCTGAAGGTGAGGAAATAGCTGCTGGCGATTGATGGAATTATGATTGCTCTTTCAAGCGACAAGTATGCAGTGCAAGACGCGAAAAATCCGTTGGATTTCTGGATAATAATTCTATTTAATGCCCACTTATGCCGAAGACAAAGAATCATCTAGCCGGTAGGTGTTTTATTATTGAAGACTCACCACCGGCGCGGACTTTGATTTATGTGGTCTTGGATGATGCAGTTGCATATGTTCAGATGACCTTGATAATTTGATCGATCTTCACGCTATTTTGTAACCACTCTATCACCATTAGATTGAAATTAATGCTCCAATTATTTTATATTTTACCGGAGTGAACAGCTGTTGATTGTATTTAGTGAACGTGTTTGTGTAACTCCAGTTAGTCAAGTGTAATTCGATAATACCGATCAGAATACGAGCGGTTATTTAAAGGATTTCGCCATAGCAGGTTTATAGCGATACACGATCAGGAAGCATTTTTCAGTAGCAAGAGTTTCAAAGGTAACACGATTAAGTTTGGTTTCTCCTCTCACTCAGTTCAGAAGTTAAATATCGCTCCGCTGCTGCACACTAAATTTTGTTCAACTGAATCCCAGCTTTTTTCGCAATTTTATCGAGTTTTACACGGCCAAACACTCAGCTAACAAAGCTTTTACCGAGATCACGGTAGAAGTGACGTTTGAACTTGAAACGCGCCGTCGAATGCAATGACATTTTATACAGTATCCCAGATTATATAGACGATGACACTATTGAAGTAAAGCTACATGGCCTTGCACCGTGTACTAATGCTAACGTTTTCAAACAACACATGTCAAAATACGGAGAAATAGATACCGTTAAGGAAGATACTTCGAAGAACTTCTTCCCAGTTCTTCGCAACAGCGTGTGGTGAGAATGCGTCCGACTAAACCAATTCCATCCTACCTGACCGTCCAATCCAAAGTACCACATATACTCAGCAAACATTAGTCACGTATCCATGACAGATACCTACGTTCCAATTTTGTGATCATACGCTACACCACGGAAAACCTTGCGCACAGGCTACTAAGGAAATTCTATCTATCTATCTATCTATATAAAAGACAAAGTTTGTATGTATATGATTTATACACTCCCAAACGGCTTAACCGATTTCCGTAAAAATTTGCACACAGTAGGTATTTGGTATGGGGCGTGTTTGTGTGCTATTAGTTGGAGATTATCTGCCCGCCAGATGGCGCTTTGGAACAAATTGTGTTTTCCTTCTATTTCGCAGAGTGTCGCAGCAACGCGCGATGGGTATTAGCTAGTCTGTTATAAGCTAGACCGATACACAGTCGTATGCTAAACCGCAACTGGTTGTTAAACCAATCGCTGTGGATCTGGCAGTAACTAACACTAAATCAATAGTGATCGTGCCCAGTATGTACCAGTAAAATTACCATAACCTAAAGCGAAGAAACAAAGATTACATAAAATGCCCCCAAACCAACAATTAACATCACCAATAAAGAAATAAATGCCGATGAAGATGGAGTTACAACAGCGACCCGAAAGAACAAGAAACAAAGTGGGACTTCCGACAATGAACAGCATGAAAGCAGTACAGATGACAACATGGCGTGAACGACAACGCGGCAAACGGACTGACTCCCAAGTTGCAGAGGATAACGCTGCTAATGCATTACCACCAAGAAAAAGGATTTCAACACGCAGTAGCAAGCTGAGTCGTCAAGACCCGACGGACCTGCAGTAACTCTGTCATTTTTTTGTTTACATCTTTTAAACACACGAAAGATCTACGGTTCAGTTGTGATAACGCCTGTCAGTTGTAAGCCGTTTCAAATAAATTAGAAGAAAAAAAAAGTAGCACGATTGACTCCGGAAATTATAGCTGAACGATACAGATTTGATTTTTTGAAGAGTTGATATGTGGTATATGTTAATATGTATATTTATCGAAATCCCGAGTTCCGTACAAACAAATAAACTTTTCAGGTATACTGGAGTAGCAAACTTTACGAAAAAAGTCACAAGAGGGAACGTAAGATTTTTAACCGATTAGGTAAATGATGTATTGATGGTTTAAACCAGTCCAACAGATTCCACAACTACAATGTTGATCAATATTTAAACAGCCGGTTATTAACCTTCCGACAGTCACGCTAGTGCACTGAGTGCACGCTGATTTTAAAATCTAGCGAAATCGTTCGTGCTCGTTCAGTGAACCATTTGCGCGACTTCCGGAGGGTTAAGCAACTCCGATTTTACGAACTTTGTATCTGCATGTATAAACCTCCATAACAGCAAAGTTTCAAAAGTTTCCGCTTATGGGTCCAAAAACTATTGGAATGTATTCAAAATCGAGATTGTGTAGGATAATTTACCCAATATCGGTTCTGCTAAAGAAAACAGCAAAACTAGAGATCTATTGCAAAATGTAATATCAACCAATTTATACTTGAGTGTATTGTTTATAAATTACTTAGCTCTGTCATGTAAATTAACAAAGTTTAAAGGGAATAAAAACGTCTGGGAATATCATGTGTAACCGCACTCTTTAACTCATAACTCCGAAATCAGAATTCCGATCCAAATGGAACTTAACAGCAGGAATCTATACCTTTCATTTGAACTTAAGTTTTCATACCACGGACCCCTTAGAAATCACCCTGGATAACATCGATTTTGTATGCTATCGAAAAGTTATTTTCAGTTTGTTAGGAAACAAGACTTAAAATTTCAGTCTGCTCTCATATAATAAATTTTTCTTCGCGGACCCCCCAGGTTGAGAATCACTGGTATAAGAGACTCGGCCCTCTGTGCCTCGGTTAAAAAAATCGAAATTCCGAGAGGTTGCATAACCTTAACTTCCTCCCAGCAGGGCAGCAGTTCAAATTAACGACACCCCTGGATCTACTACGAGTTGTGGAGTCTTACTAGGATACGATGAGGTTTGGGTTGCATTGGGCCCTTCTAAACCTTTAAAAAAGCCATGATTCCGAAAGCAACTCCGACGAAGCGAGTCTGTGCCGCTTCTTCTAAGACCCTAAGATTTCAGTAATCAAAGATCTTAGTAATTAAAGCATCCTAGCTCATTCGGCACATCAGGATCAACGCCAATAACATCCTGATTACGGCATACTCGACATAGCGAACGTTAGGACAGGATTCCACCACAAGTTATTTAGGAGGAGAAAAAGCAACAGCAACAGAAGCAGCAGCAACAACAGCAGCTAGAGTAGAGCGGGATGAATTACACGCCACAGTAGCCATAAGTAGTGCCAGCGAAGCACTTGGTGAAGGAGCTCTACAAGTTTGTGGATGCGAGAAACAATGTCCATAAGGACATTGAGGAGATGGTAATCAGAATCCGAAAGATGCTACTGTCTGCCGTGAATGAGTTGACACTGCAACGCGGAGGGTTAATGTAGCTGAGCGAACTAAGGCTATTATCTTTCTAGCCCCTCCGAAGCAGGGTAAGAAGAAGCGAATTGTAGCGGAGAACACGGCAGTTTCCGCGTGACTCCAAAGAGGACAAGAACCTCGCCAGCAGACGGAAGACCAGGCGGGCCCAAGAGAAAGACGCTCGAGAATGCTGTTGCTGTTGCCGAAGAAAAGGACGACACCCAACAGGGAGGAATCTGGAGTACCGTTATAGTTCGAAAGAAGAAACACGGGAAACAGCAGAAGCAGAATGAAAATCATAAAAGGGAGCAGAAGGAGAAAGTAAAACCTTCGGCTCGTCAGAAGGCGCCAAAGTGAGATGCACTGATCATCGAAGCGAACGATGCGAGTCCTATGCAGTTCTTCTCAAGAATGTGAGAGAGGACCCAGAGCTAAAGAAGTTGGGAGAGAAAGTTGTTAGAACGAGGTGCACTCTTCGAGCTGAAGAAGGATCCTTCCGTCAAGAGCTTGATCTACCGCGAGCTCGTTGCTGAATTCTTGGGCAGCGAAGCGAACGTGAGAGCCGTGTCGCAAGAAGCCGTAGCCAGTCTAGAGATAACGACCAAAGAAGAGATAACGACCATAGAGTGTTGGAAGCCCTGGCGAAGCTGGATGAAAGACTGTGTAACGAAGGTTCCGCTAGCACATTCCGTAAATACGGTCGGCAATCCATCATCGACACAACATTCTGCAGTATTTCGCTGATGAATTTGCGACTTAGTGAGCAGTACCACCAAGCGATTCACTACACCATTGGTCGGCGGATTTGTACTGTAACGCCGAGAGTGATGACTGGCGAGCGGAAGTGGAATATAAAGAACTTCGACAAGGACCTTTTTGTGAAAGCACTTCGTGCTGACAGCCTGACTCCAATTCCGAGTGCCGATGAGCTGTCGGAAACAGTAGCCGGGGCGTGTGATATGACAATGCCGAGGAAAATGGAGCCGAGGAACCACCGGCGTCCAGCGTACTGGTGGAATAAAGGGTTAGCATCCTCCGGGCAGTCTTCCTGAAGCCCAGAAGACGCGTGCGGAGAGAAAGGTCTGAAGCAGTCAGAGAAGAGTGTAAGATAACATTCCGGGCGGCCCATGCCACTTTTAAACGCGAGGTAGTGCTGAGCAAGACCACCTGCTACAAAGAGCTGTGCAGAGACGCTTTCCGTATTGTGCTGGCCAGGGCCAAGGGTCCCTTGACGCTAACAAAATGAAGATTATTATGGAGGGTTTTTTTTCCTGAAGCACGACCCAACCACATGGCCACCTACACCGTACGTCGATGCAGACGGTGGAAATGCTGGTGTCAACCGAACCTCCAACGACAAGCTCCTTGTTGTGGCAAAAAGCGAGGAAAGCTCCCGGACCGGACGGTATCTCCAACGTGGCACTGAAGACCGCGATCCTGCCGCTTCCGAACATGCTCAGGATAGTTCTACAGAAATACCTGGATGATGGTCACCCAACAAACAATTATGCTGGATAATGGCTTGTCCAGTTCTTGTTCAGCTTGTTCCCTCGTAATAAAGTCTTGTTCAGCTTTCGTTGTTTGTTGGGCACTTCCCCGATAGATGGAAGATCCAGGAGCTTATGTTGCTGCCAAAACCAGGGGAACCAGCAGGAGATCCAGCGTCGTATCGGCCTATATGCCTGCTGGTTTCGACGGTAGACGCCATCCGCGCAGTCCTCACTAGCGCGGAGAAAGCAAAAGTAATCGTTACTGCGCCCTGTGGTAACGACAGACGTGAAGAACGCGTTGAACGGTGCTAGCTGGGGGCGATCGTCGTAGCGCTGCACAGAATGCGAGTTCTGAACTATCTGTGCAAGGTTCTAAAAAGTTACTTCCAGAACCGTGTACTGTTGTACGAAACGAACATGGGGAAGAGGGTCACATCGGGAGTACCTCAGGGCTCCATACTTGGCCCAACGCTCTGGAATATAATGTACAACGGAGTGTTGACACTGGAACTCGCCAGGGAAGTGGAGATCATCGGCTTTGCAGATGATGTTGTCCTAACGATAACCGGTGAGACCCTTGAGGAGGAGGAGATGTTGACGGCAGAGACAACAGCCATCGTTGAAACGTGGATGGCTGACGTCAAGTTGCAGCTGGCTCACCACAAGACCGAGGTAGTAGTGGTCAGCAACCGTAAAAAATTCAGCGTGTCGTGATCAGCGTCGTGGAATAATCCATCCCAGTCGAGTAGTACGCTACGTAGCATCGGATCGTGCGTCGGTGAGCCAGTGAATCGGACGTCGACACCCCACCGGGCAGTCCGTGAGTAGGCTAGGTCTACCGCCGGGAATTAGAGCGAGTAGATCGAGTGCAATAGCTAGCAGTGGGTCGTTGGGGCACCAGTGAACCGGAAACTGCGCTCTGCCCAGAATCGCTGGACAGACCGCAGCACCTACTGGCTGGCCCGTTGAGTAAGCTAGGTCCACCGCCGGATCGAGAAAATCGGGACAAAGCGATGAGCTGAATGGCTCACGGAAACGAACATCGGTATCGGGAGAAATCTACCGCCAGGGAATTCACTGTAGGGTAGATTCAGTGTCGTTGACTATGCCAAAAATGGGAAACGAAACGTACATCGATACCGAGAGAAACTCCGCAGCCAGGGATCTCTCAGTCGAAGTACGGTATTTCCTTCTTATTTTTTCTCTTGCTTACCTTCCGTGAATAAAAAATACATTCCCGTTTGCACAATACTCTGCCCGCAAGGCCGAGGGCGAAAAAACACCTGTTATCAACATGGAATCCCCGATTCCCCTGATATTCGGATTACTCTCTGAATAACTTACTGCTTAGTCCTCGGTCGTAACTCAGATAACTAAAATTACGTGTGAGCGCTTTGCGCGGGATTTTCGCGTCTATGGATCTGCAGTGGTCATGGGAATTGAGGGTGTGGTATCCGAACCGGATCTGAAGTGAAAGGACCTGTTGAAGCACATAATTGGCATCTTCATGGACACCTCACTCCAACAACTCAAGATTTTTTGTATTGCTAGCAACTGCATTGAGCAAAAATAGCGAAGAATAACGCTATACTCTCTCAAACAGACTCGCTTTTTCCGAGTCTTCGTTTCCCAACTGTTCTCTTTAACAAAGTTCGTCTACCTGTTAGCCTGTCTGTATCGTGGGACATCTGCAATTGTGGCAGTAAGAAACGGCGCAGTAAATGCGGGGGAGATCATAAGGGTGATTCTTGTGGCAAAGGTACTGTAAAGTGTATTTACTGCTGAGGGACTCCGTATGATCTTCAATGAAAATGTCGCTCTTCAAGCCACAGGTACAGATGGCGTGCCCCACAAGATATTATTCTTAGCGAACTTAGACAGCTTAATGTGTTTGAAAATCTCTGCCGCTCTTCCGCTTTCAGTCAATGTATAGTATTCCTTTCAAGGAAGTTATTTAAAGTCTGGTAGGTTCTGTGATCTTGTACTACGCAGTCAAACTTCGTCAGTAATTTTATGTGCACCTTCCGCGATCGTTCTTTAGTCGACTTGTTTTGCTTATCGCCACAGTTTGGTGTCACCACCTTCTTGTAAGCCGACAATCCAGCGTTTTTAGCTCAATGCACTGTTGTAGACGACACTTCCAGCTTGCTTGCGACATCTCGACCGGAGAGTTTGTGAGTACCGCTCCTCCTGCTAATAAAGATTTTCGTCAATTAAGTGGGTTTATTATAAAGACAAAGAATGTTCGTTTTTCAATGTTTTACAACATCTGCGTCAAAAATAGTAATTCTGAATTATGTTTCTTCATAGACATCTGCAACATGTGAAACTTTCACTTCGTTGTTGCTTCGTGAAGTACTAACATCAACTGGCACATACATTCACGAATAGCTCAACAAACGAAGAAGTCCGTTTGATGTACGTATATCAGATTTTCGCACGAGGCAAATATGCGGGCAAGGTGTACAAAGGGCGTGAAACTTTCATGATGATATTCATTACTTCAATTTCTATGCTCTACTTATAAGGGCGAGTTATCAGCATCAACAGGATAGTTACACTATCCCTGCTGCTACAAAATTCATAGAAATTAAAGGTTGAGTTCCGCATAGGAGATAGATTGTTTTTAGTCAAAACTGAGATTATTTCTGTTTTAAAAGTTGGTTTAAATTCGGAATATTCCTTTGCTCAATTATTTTAAGTGCTTCAAAAACAACCGCCAATCCGCTTTACAGATTATATCTCTAATGACTCTTATGATAATCTTACCCAAAAAACCAGAAGGAAGTTAAAAACACTTTCTGGCTTTGCCCAACCTAAAATTCACCAGTGTCTCCTGGTACTCAACGAATTATTTGTGTTAATTTTTAAACACATATCATACCGCGTTTAGGATTATTTCCCCTTTCCATAAGCCATACCCCTTTCTCTCACCATTATATGTAATTATTTTTAAATGACCCCTTAATAACTCCAAACGCCTACCTGATATATTTACCCTAAACAAAACCTGAACTGCAAAAGGTTCATTCTACCTCGATCTGATTAAAATTTATGACTCAACCAACCGCAACTCACGATTACCTAGATCGATAAGTATTACTTATGCAGTCTGCCCGCAAAGATCATCATCACCATAATCAGTCAACGAGGTCCAAAGCCACCGTTGATGCAGCAGAATGAGTAGGTATAACCTGGGAGGTAAAACATTTGCTCACGGCTCAGGTTCGCGCTGCGAAGAAATCGCCAACCTACTCTGATTATAGCTCGCTATCATACTTAAATTCATGGCCTACTTTTGCAGAAAATAGCTCAACATCGCACGACCAACTGCTGACTTTGCGCTAGATTGAAGCAAAAATTGCAATCAGATATCCATTGCTGGCCTTCCGCAGGGCGGTACAAGGAAATTTGCATTCAAACTAGGTAACTCGATCACATCGCGGTTAATTAATTAGCCGGCCAAATTAGTTCAATACCTATAAGAAGCTCATTCACTAGCCGCCGCCGCCACCCGCCCTATTTACGGCAATAGTACCGATGCAGTTTTTGGTCTACGCCATCTAAGGCTGATTCGGTGAAGTTTTGCAAGGGCACTAAAACTAAATGAACACCAATTGCTTTCCCGCAATCTAGCAAGGCAATGCTGGTAGTGGGAAAAAGTTTGCAGCTTGAGCTATCCGTAGAGGAAAAACTGGTTTTCTCTGGGAAAAGCGCCCTTCTGTTTCTAGTATATATTATTCAATAATCAGCGTTAATTATAGCACTTTCCAACCGATTGGCAGCGGTTTTTTGCCTTTTCCAGCTGTTTCCAAAGTATCTTTATTTCATTGGCTTGCACTTCATCTCGATGTTTAGCGAGCAGCTTTTCTATGCACTTAGCACTGCAGACCCCCCCCCCCCCCCCCCCTTCCTCCTTCAACAATTGACGAGGTGTGCAATTGAAGCAAATGTTACTACTTGGGTGATTATTATGATTAATTAACTCATTAGAAGAACCATTGTTTTCTGCTTATTGCTTGTCCTCTTCGAGTCAGATGTGGATGTATCGTAGTTTGGTGTGAAAACTGGTGCGTTTTGTTGGTGGGCATTTATTTGGTCGGCGAGAAATTCACCACCATAAGTGCGACCGAGAGTATTTAATAAACAAATTGCAGTAATGGAAAAGGTTCACCGAGTAGGTGTAAATCACTTGTATTGCCCTTTGTTGAGCTAATAATTTAACACTTTTCGACCGAGAGAGTCGCAGCTGTGCTCTAAGAATAGGTTTAAGATATTAATGCTTTTCATTCGAATTAACAAATTTAGACCACAGCTCCGACCAGATGGCAGCTAAATTTACAGCATGAATGACTTTTTTGGGTTTCTCAATAGATCATAAAGTTATAAAGCCTGGAAAGCACTCTCGCTGTTGCATTGGCACTGAATCGAGGAAACGATACATTCCTTAGATTTTTTGTGTCGAGCAACACATGAACATATCAAATTTAGATGATAGTATAATCCCTTGGAGACCATCTGGAATTGGACAGTCACCGACATATATGGGGTTTTATAGATATAATGCCCCGAGAAAACCTTTATTTTCGGCAATTATAAAACATTGCAACAGTGCAGCCTATTTCGTTGCGTTGTGTAAAAATTAACGGCCTATTGAAAGGCTAGGTACGTTGCCGCCAGGTGTGCTACTGAGTTTAAGTGTATTGACAGCTAATCACATAGATATTTTAAAATGACTGATGTAGTTATACCACAGACTAAAAGACATAACACTTGAAAACAATTCTGGGCCCGCTTTAACGGTCATTTTAAATAAAATTGTAGTTGGGAATGTGGCCACATTTGCAATTATGGTGCCACTGACATATGAACAAGCATATGGGGGATAGACTACTAGTGAAAAATTATTCCCAAACCTGAAGGGTAACCCACCAGAAAATGAGTGCTTGGGACCGTGAATAAAAAGTGGAGCTAGTGTTTTGGGAAAATAGCCGGATCGAAGTTTTTTGAGGGGATTCCCTCATAGTGTTATGAGAGTTAGTCTGTGGTTATACCTCTAGTTGGTGATATGGCTGATATGCCGCGCTAGTGTTCTGACGGTTATTCGTTTAAATGGTTTTACAATTATTTCATACTTATTAGTTCGGAAACAGACTTTCTGTCACTTTATGATCCAATCAAAACTCTCATATTATTATTTTTGTTTTTATGGTAGCGATTTTGTGTGCACAAGATGGCTTCCACTACTTGGGACTGGAAATATAATATTTTATGATTGCATACATTGATGTCTAGTTAAATGTTTGCTGTGGTAATTGGTTTTTTATGATTTGTATTTTATTCGGTCACGAATAAATATTGTGTTTTGCTCAGTCACCGAGGATATACATATCTGGGATACTATATCTGATCAGGAATTGACGTCCATCTTTGACATTTTTCCTAAGCGGTCTAAGGCCTGTATGAAGTCACTGGAGGACATTTGGTCGGTATTAAGTCAGACCGGACTAAGCAACAATTTATTGGTTTCGAGAAAAAGGAGTTTAAAGTTTGAATCGCAGCATCCTTTACATGACAATTGGAAATTACTTTTTGCCATAATTCTTGCTTATTGTTACATATTTCGAATCTGGCAAAAGTGGAATGTAGCTGAAGAAATTCTGTATCCAATGCTATCAATATCTCATTTTTTGATGTTTTGCAACTTAGTCCGGTCTTACTTAATACCGACCATTTCGAGACAACAACGTAAAGATTCAATCCCATCTTAGTATACCTACATTCCTCATAAATATATTGTTATTCCATATATAACTATTAAAGTTGCGACATAAATATTAATCACGGATGTTTTTTCCTCACATTACATTCCGTTTGATTTTACATGAAATATATACTTAACATGCGCAATGACATAAAATTATACTTATTGCCATATGTAAAGCAAAATTACATGATTTACGAAATTCAATGTCATGTCAAATTAAAATCAAACGTAAAACTAAGTCATTTTTATGTTCGTGTATGCCAGTGTTAGGAGACGTAAATTTACACAATTTTTTCTAGGTATGTAGCTTGCCACAACTATTTTTTAGTTTCAGCCTAAGACTAACAGAAAATAGTAGTGTTGCTGTGTATCGCACCAACTTTACAACATACGTTTTTTTGACATTTTATTCCAAACTTTAGTTATATTATACAGCAAGATCTGGCAAAGTTTCTGAAGCAATATTACAAAACAAGATTCCAGCGATCCAAAAAATATTCGGACTCTTTCGATCTTGTCCGATCCATATATTCCAAGCGATTTGAAAATATTGAAATTTTTACTAATTTGAGGTACACCAAAATGCTGTATGGCCAAATACTATGTTTGAAAAATATATCTCTCGTTCACAGGCGTCCTTTCTCCTCTCCCTTTTTCAATGATCATCTGTTTATGAAACTGGAAAAACGAATCTATTCACAAAGATCACCTCGAGATTACTCGGAAGGATATAGAATCCGGATTTCCGGAAGAATGTTCCAGTGCTGGGATACTAGTTGTGAATTTCAATGAAATACTAGCAATATGGGCATCAAAATTCTTGGAATTGCATCAGTTGACTGTATCTCGTGGTTTTGAAACCATTTGGTGATTTGACCCCGGAACGGACATTCCGGAGCAGGTTCCCGTGGGGCCGTGAGGGGCCATTTTATTCCAATTCCATTTTTCAAATGGCCATAGGGTCCCGTAACAATAAATAACAAACTTCCGAGACGATTTGAAGAGTTTTGATACTTATATTGCTAGAATATTATTAAAATTTACAAATCATACCCAAGATCCCATTTAAAAACCATACTGGAACATTACTCCGGAAAATCCGGATTACCGAGAACCAGATCCGTTCATCCGGTTTTATTTTACAGAATCAAAAAGTGGACGAGTTCCTAAATCGAAAACATCTAAAAGTGTCCAAATCGGTCAAAGGAAGCCATAGTTATGAGCATTTCAATTTGTGGGTACCCGGGTACCCTCGTTGGCCTGTTAAAGGTGTTTTTTTGTTGGACACATAACAGTTAAAGAACTCATAAAATAAAGAACGAATAATTGTGTGATTTTTCGTTCAAGGAATAGAAAAACCTATTGCTTCTATGGATTCCAAAATTTGAGAACAAAGATATTTTTTTTAATTCATTTATTTGACACAGCTCAATGCGCTAGCTTAGAGGAGCCGTGGCTATTTTGTACATCTACAAGATGCAAAGCAGAAAAATTGCAATTACTTTCATTTAGAGCCCGTATAATCCCATGCGCACAACTTGTCATTGCGAGCGGAGATCTTTTTTCGTGGTGGGAAAATGATCGTTTTCTCGTCAACTTCGGGGTCATCCATGTCTCTCTCGTTATCGTTTACGTCCGTATCATCATCTTGATTACTGTCTTGATACTCGCGATCAGATGTTTTTCCTGATTTCTTGCCCTTGCGGGTCACGAGTGTGAATTCTCCATCTTCGGTGGTAGGTATTAGTTGTTGAGTTTGAAGTGCTTGACGCAGCTTTTGCAATTGTCATTATTGCCTGAACCCCAAGCAAACGAAAAGCTCAGAATACCCCATGCTCATAGTCCAAATTCACCCATGGTCCAGAAGATCCTATTTAAAAACCATATTCTGGTGTATTTATGGATTTTTGAGACCATTCGATGGTGTTTCGATAGTTGTATAATTTGGCGGGTTCAAACACCATACAACCCCATAAAATGTCATGTATATTATTCATGATATTTTTATGGGGTTGTATGGTGTTTGAACCCATAAATATATTGCAACCATTGTTGGCATTTCTCTCTGCAGGTGAGCTTTCCTCAGCAGCTTCTGCACAGGATGGTCCGTATTGTGCCGTCTGTTCACAGAACTGGCACGTATTAGTTTGTCCTTGATATGTAACAAGAATTCGCTATGTAATGGTATCACCCCCTTCTGGTTTTTTACTGCAGGGTAAGGTAGGTGGGAATGGGTTGATCTACCCGCAATTTTAGCTTATGGTTGGAAACATTTCATGCCATAATCAGGATGTTGGTTCGTGGTTTTATGGAAAAAGTACAAGGAACAGTCCAGACCTGCACTAATAAATATAGAATACTAGCTAATACGCATCGCGCGTTGCTGCGACACTCTGCGAAATAGGAGGAAAACACAATTTGTTCCAAAGCGCCATCTGGCGGGCAGATAATCTCCAACTAATAGCACACAAACACGCCCCATACCAAATACCTACTGTGTGCAAATTTTTACGGAAATCGGTTAAGCCGTTTGAGAGTCTATAAATCATATACATACAAACTTTGACTTTTGACTTTAGACTAGCTAACACCCGTCGCGCGTTGCTGCGACTTTCAACAAAATAGGATGAAAGCACAATTTGCCCCGAAACGCCATCTGACAGGCAGATAATCCCCAACCAATAGCACACAAACACGCTCCATTAAAAAAGCCTACTATGGCAATCGGCGAAACCATAAGTTGGGAGTATAATAGTAATCGATATATTCTGCGTTAACTTTCTTGAACGACATGCTCCAAATTTGAGAACTGTTGGTTCAAATGTTTGCTGAACTAGGAAAGTTGTGGTATCGAAACTGAAGCGCAGTATTTGTATATGTGGCACTTTACTTCTTTTATCCAACTCGAGTATAGATAGAATCATTCCCATACGTACTGCAATCAACAAGCGGGTGTAGAATTTGTCGTTAGAATACGAATCCAAAGATAAATATATTTAAGGAGTTCGCTGAAGCTCAAAACACTCGGCTTCGGTGCTATCCAAATTTTATGAATAGTCGGATCCAGTGTTTGCCGCAGTATAAAAGTTCTTGTATCGAAACTGAAGCGCAGTTTGTCTATGGGTCGCACTGCACGTTTCTCAATCAGCACTGACAAGGAGTGCCGTTTTAAATACCCTCGGTTGCGGTGTTCAAATGCAACATGCAGTGCAGTGCTGTGGTGTATGCCTGGCGCTTGACTGACATAATTTCAAAAATCTTTAGCTTTATCTATTTGGAATCTGTTCATAAACTTATTTCTGAGCAAAAATTTCTATATACTGTCACCGTACGAATCTACAAGCAATTCGATGCAATTCGGTGGACGAGTTTTTTTAATTATAGCAAAAACGCAGAGTTTCCACACATATTTTTTCGCGCAAAAAACTAGACTTGATTATCGAAGGAGAAATGTATGTTGCTGTATGAAATAATTGACGATGTGTATTGTGCTGCACGGTCGGTGTGTTTGGTAGAACAATTTTATTCAAAAAAAAAATCGGCATCGCTAAAACTTCAGCACGTGATAGAATGCGCTTTTCCCTTTCATTTGAAAGTAAAATTAAAATATTCTATCGGGGGCTCCAGAACAACTTTTTATTTTAAAGTTTTTTTGTTTGAAAACATAAGTTTTTCAATGAAACTGGTTCACATTTTTGCCCCTAGGTAGTACTTTAGTCATTCAAATATTACCAAATATGCGATATTAAATTTTTATCAAAGTTTCTAGATTCGCACGGAGCCTATTGGTTAAGAAGCTTTGTTCCAAAAACATTTTTATTTGTAAAAAAATGGATTGCCTTATTTTAACAGTGTGCTCAGAAGAACTTGAATGCTAGCAAAGTCCCACCTTGAAGGGTAAAAAAACATAATTCCAGATTCCACCGTTTTATGCGCACCAATGATATTTTAGGAGCATGGAGATATAGAGAAGAGTAGATAAACTTTGAACGAAATTAGTACTCTTTTGAAAGATGCTGGGCAATGCAGCAAAATGAAACATTTTTTTTCTGTCACAGATATACAGTAAAGACCCGTTTTTATCAGCCCCTTGGCGAATTTTAAGCTGATAAAACAGGGACATTGATAAAATCGGGACATATATTTTTCTGTCTTTTTATTAAACCGAAGCTCTTAAAATGTTCTTCCTTGTTCCTTAGATATAGCCTTGCAACCTTTTTTGATTATTTACTTTACGTTCCCCTTAAGGGGGTCTGACTTTGCAAAATTAAAAAAAAAAAATTATTTTTGCATTTTTCGGATCTCTAAGATAAGAAATATATGCCTAAGAAAGGATTTATTCGAATTCAACTTGGTTCGTTTGCTAGAGCCCATTAAACTACCAACTATCAATTTTCATATGAAGCAGATAAAATCGGGTTAAAAAGCTGATAAAATCGGGTGCGGATAAAATCGGGTCTCCACTGTATTTGTTTCTTCTTTTTTTTCTTCACTCATTCTGGAGTATGCTTGATGTAACCTTGAATCCACCTTTTTGCTCGTTAGCATCTTGTGGGATATCTATATTTGGCCTAAATTTTAACATTATATTTGATCAAACTCAATTATATATGCAGTCATTTGATTTGATTTCGATTGAGAATCCTGATTGACACTGAACTGAACTGGCAACTCTGTCTTCTTGATATGTTGTCTTTGCTCTTATCCCCTATTATGAGGGAAATCTTCAATAAACATACTTTTATTACTTGAATGTATGGTACAACCTGATATTTTCTTGTTCGTTTTCTGTTGTGATCCGTGTATAACGAGTAACGACTCCGGAATTTCTTCTTAAAGGAAATTATGAAACATGGTTTTATTCTTTTTTCTAAGATTGTGTGCTCGATTTGGAAATAAAATTTGAGGACAAGCAAAAATCTGCATCTATAAATTCAAAAAGATAGCAAACATGGATCCAAAACTCGAAGAGCTTTTTATCTTTTTCAATCATTTTTCTTTTAATGTTGATAAAGACAAACAGGATTCTCCACCCAAAATTGCAATAAAATCCGTTGTTTATTACAATGACTCGAACTGTATACTTTAGTTCATTCAAATATAAAGCTTTGAATTTAAGCCAATTGTATTTTACCAGGCAGGATAGGATCAGGAAGAAGGGTCGTTTTAGTTTACATTAGCTATCTCCTAGAGCGAGAAAAGTAATGAAAAAGGCATGATAAAATCCGTTACTACATTAATCAACATCTTGAAAAAGTATAAGATTATCGAATAAATTTGGTCAACACCTTACCACACCTCATAAAGTGTCATTTTCGCCCAAGACCCGGAAAAATCTGATAATATATTTTTTCTGCTGAGAATGGGACTTTGTATACATTGAAATTTATCTGAATTTACTGTTCATTTAAACCCAACATTTTTTTGTAAGTCCTTGTTAATCGACTTCTTAATCCATAGGCCCCGCGCACACCTAAAAACTGATTAAATTTTAATAACTTTCTCGGGTGATTTTATATCGATTTATAGCATTATACGAAGTTGTAGACAATGGGATTGTTCATCAGATTCTCACTTTTAGTATTTTTTTGAATGTCTATAGTACCAATTAGTAGCAAAAATGCGCATTAATTTCATTAAAAAGCTTAAGTTTTCAATCAAAAAAACTTTAAAATAAAAAGTTGTTCAAGACCCCCCGACAGAATATTTTAATTTTACTTTCAAATGAAAGGGAAAAGTCCATTCTTTCATATTCCGAAGTTTTACAGATGCCGATTTTTTGAATTAAGTTGTTCGACAAAGACACCGTGGCTGAGGTTGATGTTGACCGATGATAAACTCATGAATTAAGTATGGCATTTCCATGATAGCTTAGCGTGATATTTTTCTCAAGGGTTAAAAAATCTATATTTTTTCGTGATTTATTTTATGAAGAAGCGGAGGGGGCAATTTATGGTCCTGTAATAGTTGATTGAGAGGCAACTGTACTTTTCCTAAAAGTCGTGCTTATGTATCTTTGAAGCTAACATTTTCAAGACTATGTTTTCCAGAATGGATGTATATCACAAGTACATCTCACTACCAATAACAAATGTTTCAACCTATCACAAATAGCATCAAAAGCTTTGTTTCTGGAATGCCATTTGTAACACGAAATTAAAATAACGTTGCATCAAAGATGATAACGCTATCGATGTATGACAACAAAATCGAGTACAGGATCGGGCATGGTTATGGTCCCTCACCTGGGCTCTGGCACCCCACATATTCTCACTTAGCTCTCACCTAGAGTATGAATTCTTTCTATCCCTAAAAAATAGGCAAAGGACCCTAACGCTAAATCCTTTATCATCGAAACAATAAATCGAGCACTGATATTGCTAGGATTGATTTCTTCTGTTTCACTGTGTAATTTCGTTTGCTTGTTTTCAAAATAAGCAATGCTACTGAATCAGCATTGTATGTCTGTAGGTTCCGCAGTTTGAACAAAATCAAGATCGCGAAAAATTAGCCTATCAGTTTGCATCTTTGACTTGTCTAACTACTGAACAGCTACTTGAACTACAACAGTTCCACAAGTCACAGATTAACACAGATCATCCGTCCTGACACCTTTTATTTTTAACTTCACACATGGCCTTTAACTTGCAGTTGGTAGGTATAAATCAACATTTTCACGGTTAGTAAACACCTGATACATCTATTTCCGTAAGAGCTAGAGTAGTTTCTGATTTGCACCGTTTTCGTCTTTTGTTCAACAAAACATAATCTTTCAAAAACGACCGAAGAGATTTGTGCAACATATCGCACTATAAAAAATCCATTCCAACTCCATCAGTCAATTGTGAGATGAATTTATCCAGAACCTTGGCGGGAAAAACGTAGTAGGGAAGTCGATAGCTTTGCACGAACCTCAACAGGGTTCAATTCCTAATCCCGAAAATTGGATTTTAAATTTTTCTAACCTTAAAATAGAGACTAATGACCCTACGGTTAGAACCTCTACAATCGAAATAAAAAAAATATCCAGAACTTATCACACATTATTTCAAGGACCCATACAAATAAAGAAATCGTTTAAGCTTAAATATTTACACCACCACAGTAGGAATGCTTTCCGTACCTTCAAATGCACCATTATAACAAAACCGATTTGGCGGAAGATCAGCTCGTCACCTCGCATACTATTTATCATATGCATTAACTTGTTAATTTAATACAGCGCAAAAACCGACCATTTGTTCACCACGAAACGGCTCGGTGATTTAAAGTGTCTCTCGCTTGTCTGACAGTTACAAGAAAGTAACGCTAGACTGAGTTTTTTTTCATTTTGCAGTCTCACTGATTGCGGATCCTTTGATGCCATTACGATATCTCTTACTTAGGTTAAACTGTAAGTATATCTATGTATAGTTAGCATGTATCTCGACCCCATGCAGAGTGTTTTCACGCCATATAAGTAAAACAAATTAAAACTACACGGTTGCTGACTGTTTCTTATCTTGCAATGATCACCGGGGTGTCACATTTTGTTTGCTAATTAGTGGTGCTGTCTAACATGAATGGAGAGCTAGAAAGCCATGATTAGATTCGATTTTGTATGCTTCTTAGATGATAGCGAGGAAGAGTTATTCAGGGTACCGTGGATGATTATTCGAACGAGTTTCAAAGATGTGAGATATGGAGACATTTTCTTTTCAATAGTGCAAGAATGTTAAAAATTCATTAAACCTTTAAATGATTCATTTAATTCCGTCAAAATCTTTCGCTAAAGAAACTTGTAAGTATAAATACTTTAATTATATTAACCTGTTTACGCTGAGTCATTAAATTAGTGAGCACATTGAGAACAAAACCTGACCCCCATCGACTGGTTGGTTTCTATAGTTTAATTTTTTGATTTGGCCTTGCTTTTTCACAAAATTTTTGAATTTAAATATCGATTTGTATTCTTGTCTTGAAAGTTTATATTGAATATGCTCAATCATGAAATCCTAGCGTTTATGGCAATTGCACTACTAAATGCATAAAAAACAGGTTTTTACAATATGTAAATGATATAAAAAAGTGGATTAAAATGTATATCTGATCGTTGAATCCTTTAGACGCAGCTTGTTGCTGCGTGTTAAGATCCTTTTTCTATGTGGAGAAATATTAATATTTGCTATTATTTCCCTAGTGACTTCGACAACATAGCTACACGAATTAAACATCGATGGACGGATTAACATATTTGTCCAATTATGATTAATCTAACCACGTGGTATATTAATGACGCTTTATTGCATTTTTCGTTAGTCTATAATCACACAGAAAAAAATCCTTGTTTGAACAAATCAGTTTAAAATAAATGTGAAATTTCTCTGAAATCAACTGAGATGTAGTCAAACTCAGTAGTGCACCTGGTGGCAGTATCCCATTTTCTTTTGAATAGATCGTTGTTTTATGCACAACATAAACACTTGAAATGGACATCTGTGTTCTGTGCAATAACCATCAGTATGTACTCCACGAATAATACCGTGTTTCTCAAAACAACTACTTAGTAGGTTTTTATGGGATGTTACTATTCTGTGACATATAGAATTATATACAAACAATAGACAAAACATTTTTCAAAATTATCTGGAAATTCAACGGCAAAAGACACATCAAATCAGAGCTGTACCATTCAAATATGTGTAAAAGGCAAACAAACGAATGATACAATTATATCAATACTATTTACGGAAGTAGTATATCCTCAATAATAAATATCAACTGGAAGCCATCGATTTACCTACTGGTTTCTCCTTTCTCGCAAAATCAACGCACATAACCATTAAACTTCGTGTACGGAGGACAGCAAACGTGCTGCCTCTGGCAACTTGTTATATTTGTCATTGCACCTGAGTTGCGGACGAGAAAAGTGGTAGAGAGCAAGAAAACGAAGTTATCATCATCGGGTGTGGAAGGTTGCGGGATACACACAAAACTCATGTTAATCATTGCCAATATGACAGATACACACACACCAGAGCTACCCGAGACCGGGTTATGTTTCAAAACTGGAAGCTGTGCGTTGGACCAGCCACCGCATGTCTTGCATATCACGGTGTTCCTAAAACCGTTATTAACTAAAAAAAATGACCATAAATTTGGCATACGGCATTCGACAGATACAGTATCCAAGCATCTTCTCAGTGAATTTCAAAATGATCCATCGAGGAATTCGAGAGATATGGCGATTTGAAGTTTTATGATACTTTTCATAAGGCTACCAGCAAACACCCACGGGTTTGGTCCAATCTCTATAAACAAAAAAATATTTGTCTACTTATTTAGTACATGGAATTCGAAAGATATAGTAATCAAGTATATCCCTTGCAAGTTTGAAAATATTTCATTGACACAATCGAAAGTTATAACGGTTTGGATGTGGTATGCGGTCATAGATGGGTTTTCTACCAGACTTCAAGCGTGAATCCATGTTTGTCCATTGACTATTTAGATCGTTTATACGTGTCGCGACTTTTAAAGGAAAACCTTACCATTCAATTACATAAATATAATGCACGAAAGGTGTTATTTATATGGTGCACTGAAAAAATATGGAAATAGGGTTGTCTACCAAACGTTGAATATAATGTGTAAATTAAAAAAAATAGATGAAAGTTGGAATGTTTACTTCAAAAAACCATATCTCAATGGTATGTTGCCTGATTCTAATTCTTTTTTTCATTATTGAACAGGTAGACGTTTCATCGTTAATTTTCATCAAGAAGAATATAAAATAGAGTTAAATAAATAGAGAATATAATTGGTCTCAACTATACGTATTATAATTATTTAGTGATTATTTTTGTATTAAAAATAGCGGCCTATCAATTTTTATATATTAGTTGATTGCAATTGCTGTTTACTACAAATTATGGATATATGAAATGTTAAAACTAACACAGTCGTGATTCGCTGGTCGCTCAATTTTTAACAGGAGCCCCTTTTTAGTTGGACCTCCGCGCTAGTTGGTCCATTGTCGACATCTGAATGTCAAATTCTCATGTTAAATTCAATTCGACAATCAAACTAACAATAGTTAGAGATATGAGCAGATGAACTTGTACTAATAACATCCCCATTGATCCCCCTACTAACAACATCCCCCAGTTTTAACATCTGTCAACCCAACCAGCGAATCACGATTGTACAAAATTTCCAACAAAAACCGTATCATAACATAAATTGATCTGAATCAGCAAATACCTTCATATTTTTGAATATATGTATTGAATTTATGGTTTTATTTTTCCATGATTTATATTTTGCGTTCGTTGCATTCAACTAATGTATAGAAATTGATAGGTCGTCGTTTTGAATATAAATATATTTACTAAATAGTGATAATACATATAGTTGAGGATAATTAAGTTGTCTATTGTTTGAAGTAGCCAACTCTATTTTATGTTCTTCTTGATGAAAATTAACGATTCAATAATTAACTGTTCAATAATGAAAAAATAATTAGAATCAGCCAACATACCATTGAGATATGGCCTTTTGAAGTAAACATTCCAACTTTCATCTATTTTTTTAAAATTACACATTATATTTAACGTTTGGTAGACAACCCTATTTTCATATTTTTTCAGTGCACCATATTAATAACACCATTTGTACATTATATATATGTAATAAAATGGTAAGGGTTTCCTTTAAAAATCGCGACACGTATAAACGATCTAAATAGTCAATGGACAAACATGGATTCACGCTTGAAGTCTGGTAGAAAACCCATCTATGACCGCATACCACATCCAAACTGTTATAACTTTCGATTACGTCAATGAAATATTTCCAAACTTGCAGGGGATATACTTGATTACTATAGCTTTTGAATGCCATGTACTAAATAAGTAGACACATATTTTTTTGTTCATAGAGATTGGACCAAACCCGTGGGTGTTTGCTGGTAGCCTTATGAAACGTGTCATAAAACTTCAAATCGCCATATCTCTCGAATCCCTCGATGGATCATTTTGAAATTCACTGAGAAGATGCTTGGATACTGTATCTGTCGAATGCCGTATGCCAAATTTATGGTCATTTTTTAGTTAATAACGGTTTTAAGAACACCGTGATATCATTAACCCTCACCAGTGTGCAATTGGAACTATAAGCATAGACTAACAGATATGGGGAAATTTCTTCGGAAAATATCGTTTCGCTCATTTTTCTAGAATACTAATTTAAGCATTTATGCACTGTCCAAAATAGTAATTTGCAAGTGGGTCATTCCTCATGCTAGAACAAAAAAGAGGCTAGGAATATGTCCCCCGTATGCATACGCATGTGTAAGTGGTGCCATTGTCGCATATGTGATACCTGTCGCAACTAAAAATATATTTTAATTGACCGTTGAAGGGGACAAAGAATTGTGTTGATCTCATTTCTAACTCGATCGGAACAATCAAAGGTGCTATGGGTTTTTCGTTTGATCAGGTAATCAATAACTTTGAACAGAATGTAATAAATTAATGCTTCTGTATGAGAATGAGCCTTTTAATGATGCTAAGCTCAACTTTTAACATATTTGGCCAACCCTTGAAATTTCAAAATGATTTTTTTTGATTTTCTACGACATTGTAAACATGTCCTTGTTTGACACTATCGATCATATTAGACAATAGTTTTAGCCCCATGATTTTTGACAATTAACCCAGAAAAAATATAGGGGTCAATATGGTTGAATGATCGTGTGGCTCTGTTACATCAATCTCAAAACATAATTTTTATTGAATGTTTCACGTTCCTAAAAGTACGGCTAAAAAGTACGATTATGTATCTTTAGCGTCAGCTGCATCGGCAATGATTAAGAATAGTATATAGCGTAATGACCCAATTTGATAGACTTTTTTTTTTAAATTATTGTTTTTTTTTATTCTGGGTCTGAATTACCCATGAAAGGGTTACCCAACTAGCGTTTAAACGATGGATGTTGATGAAAATGCAAATTTTTGAAGTAAATAACAAACATGCAAAATGGCAAAAAATATAAACGCATATAAAAAGAGGAAGCGAGAGGCAAGATACGATCTTGAAGCAATGGAGATAAAGACAACATAATAGAAACAAAAATCGACAGGATAGGATGAACTGGTGATGAGATAGTTGAGGGAAAAGCACTCAGCAGGCGGGTTTGTTTACATTTCGCGAAGTATTTGTACGAACGCGGATGGTGTTTTTATCATCCACCGATTGAGGAGCTGTAACTGGACTCAGTTAGGTTGTGGTGTGATGTCACTCTGTATCCTTAGTCCGCCTTGTGCTATTTTTTCCTAGGAATTATAATCCTATATTGATACTTGTAAATTTTAAATTTTTTGATCTAAAGATTTATTTGAAACAGCTCAATGCGTCAGCACAACTGAGCTGTGGGTCTTTTATTTTTTTACAATAAGTTAAAATAAAAAAAAAACCCTAAGAATGTCGGTCTGGCAGATCTTGTTGACGCAGTTTGCTGCTGCCTGTTGAGATCCTTTTCCTTGGCGGTGAAGCCGCTTGGGAATCATTCAGTCTTCTTCTTTCTTCTCTCGCGTTATCGTTCCCATCCATGTCATCATTGGTACTGCGGTATGTTTTTCCGTAGTGGGCTGTATGGTTACAGAATTGCCATGTTGGTGTCTGCCCGAGATATGTGATTAGCGTTGTTTGCTTAGAGGTCACGCCTTCCTTCGGTGATTTGCATTCTCCTGGTGTCATTCGTAATAGATTCTACTTATCCATATTGCGACATGATTCGTTTGATGTAATCTTCCATAGTGCGCGGGGCCAAATCACGGATACGCATGTCCACCATGTCCTTATGCACGGGGATCTTGATTCTGGTGTTATTAAATTCGACCTCGTGTTGCATGTTGTTCTTTGCAAGGAAGTTCACTGCCTGTGCTAAACTTCTAAACGTGATCAAAACGTGATGCAGCTGAATGTACGTAACTTCAGCGAGATTAAGCTCCATTCTAACCTTAACTAACTGTTTCACTTCCTGAACTGTGGGTCTAACACGAGTTTCATTAAAGTCGATCGAAATCGTGTTATCCCGTAGCACGGGCACTTCTGTTTCATTTGGCAAACTTATTTCACTCCGCAGCCGGAGGTAACGATACAATTTGTTTGTGCACTGATATAGAACAAAAGCTAGCTTGATTTACTGGTGCCTATAGCCTGCTATAGCGTAGCGATTTTTTTTGCTTCTACTTTGTGCGAGGTCAGAAGATTGACTGAATGATACTTGTAAATTTGAATATTCGAGTAGTTCTGTCAGATCCTATGCAAGCAGGGAGACCAAGCTATGGTTGACACTATCCCTCATGGGGAGTCAGATGCCAGATTAGTTTGCCAGCGCAGAGTTTTTTGCAGCTTTTAGACAAAAAGACAAATTTTTAAATTATAGAAGTTGTTACACACAAATTTTGGAAATTTGGGTAATATTATCCTAAAATTTAACAAAAATTTATTGATGCACGTTCTATGAAGACTAAAATGTTTGTCAAATTTCAATGATTTTAAGATCAAGTGACAGATTTTTTCCGAAAATTTATAGTTTTTAGCAGCCGAACCTAGTACTATCAACTATTGATAACGAGTTTTGAAGTAACAATTTAAGTTTTATAGAACGCTTCAAGTGCAATTTACATCAATTGTTACTAGGGCGGTGTCTTTCTGAGGTTTGATCGGGACCGAGGCAGCTGTTAGCCCACTCGTCATTTCAAGTCGGTGTCATCCTTCCTTACTCAGAGAATAGAACAGCACGCTGTCAGCCCAAAACCACTGTCAAATTCGCGATCCGTGTCCTGTTCGTTGATATTCTTCATGTCCCAGTATGCCGCAATCAGGATATAACTGGCTTCGATCTTGATGTGCCGGCATGTGATGTTGGCACTCCGGAGGCCTAGGATGCTTTTATTGTTAAGATCTTTGATTCTTGAAATCTTAGGATCTTAGCAGAAGCGATACAGACTCGCTTTGTCGGAGTTGCTTACGGAATTATGGCTTTTTTAGATGAGCCCAATGCTGCTGCATTCCCACCAGATCCTAGCAAGATCCATCAACTTGCAGTAGGTTCACGAGAATTGGGTGGAGGGAGTCGTTAAGCGCCTGAACTCCTGTCCATGCTGCCCCGACTATATGTATGTGTGTATTAAACTGCCCAGCAAAATAATGAATTTTTGAAAACTCAATCGACCCACTCCAGAGTCGATTCTAAGTCCACCCAGGAGTACTTACACCAAATTTGAATCATATCAGACAAGTCTAGCTACCGGACCAACGTATTTGAAATTTGTATGGGATTTTTCGACAATTTACATGTATAAAACCTACTAGCTCGCATTTTCGCCGCGAGGTGGCACTGTACGCATCGTATTATCACCGTAAGTAAAAATAAGAAAGATAACTTGATTGTCTACAACTTTGCCGAAAACAGATAGTCAATCCGACTTTGTTGAATGAAGTTTATAAACTTTCAGCGAAATTATGTCTGCGTCAGTTTTGCATGAGACCTAGCAGTGCATGATTGGGTATCAGTACTCGATTCTCACGAAGTAAACAGTTTTGTGAAATAATGGTTAAGTTTAGCTCAATAGCATGTTCAGGAGAATTATAGTAACTAATACGAGGCATGGTTTTGTTAAAACATTTCAGTTCCACATGTTACCGCACAGAGGGCGTCAACACTAACTTTACAACGGAAAGAAATAAAGTTTAGGTGTCTTCTAAAAAGTCCGTTCTTTCTAAAATACATTACTCGTTGGTATGTAAAAAGTGCTTTTAAAAATAGCGTCAAACGAAGTGCATGTTAGACAAGTTATTATGTGCAGTCCAAACGAAAATCAGGGAAAGCCAAATTAACTCCTTGGTTTCACAATTTTTGGTATTTTTCTTTGGTTGTTACCCCCCTAGCATTAATGCTGCCCTCTCATCACGAGCCCGATTTCGCCTGATAGAACATAGCTCCAGACAGGTCGGTGAATTTGTCTCTTTCGGTGCAATGTAGACATTATTTGCTTCTTAACATGCAAAACGTCACTGACGTAGTGAGGAGATGCTAAAATATTCAAACCCGATGCAAACTACAAGCCATTCGAAAAGAGCCATCCATGCTGGGAAAATATAGAATTAAAGAGCAAATGAGTTGCTTCTTCATTTGCTGCTGTAGTTTTGGCTTGGGTGCGTTCGCTGTGCCAAGTTGCTTTACTTCATTTTCTATGCAAGCAGAATGATTCATATGATAAGAATGGTAGACGGACGATTCGAGATGTCATTTTCCTCATACCTGCGAGCACCATCATTATTCTGTCCATTCTCAAATGAGCATGTGAATAAACTACTGCATTATTCTCAGAGAACTGTGAGTCAAGATATTAAAAAGTAAATTAAAAGTTTCGTAACTGCCCAAAACTGCACTTTCCAAATAACCCAAAGTCATTCGGAAAACACAACTATCTTATGCTAATTTGGCGAACAACTGAATATCAAACCGCTATACTGTTGGCAAATCCGTCTCCGAAAATGCTACAAATGCTACCGAGAAAATGAATAACCCAATCGAAGTACTAAACAACAAATAGCGGTCAAAATTATCTCGCATGGTGTACGATCAAGTGCTGATGAAGCTCAATGGCTGAGACTTGATCGACGATGAATCATATGCGAAATACAATTTTTATCAAATCCTGAAGCTCACATTTTGCAAGGCTCCTGTTTACAGCAAGTTTCCTGTTAGATTCAAATTTATTTTCACGAAAAAGAATTATGGTTTGGCAAAGAATCCGCTTCTGTGGCAAGAGCACCAGCGTTTTTGTGACGGAAAACACCACGAATTGGAAGAGTTGAAAATGGGGTCCTACAACAGACAGATTCAATGCTCAATAAAGTCCTATGATAGTCTAGTTGTGTGTTGGACAGATCTAGCCATTGGCCATTTTGTAAAAATGTAAATTTGCGATTTTTTTTAGAAATTTGGGCGAATTGATCAAAACTTTTGTACATTATAATGTATCATTTTATTTTTTTAACAGAGTTCGAATAGAGAATCCGTTATATATTATGAAACAAGCCCAAGAAAAAAATTGGGATCGATGCGGTTCAATAAGTTGACCCTGAGAAACTCAAAAATTTCCATTCCACAAAAAATTGAATAACACAATTTTCATCCGATTTAAACTAAAAATGGTTTTTAGCAGGATTTAAGCTCAACAAATTGTGATTCTTAGAATTATTTTATTTTGCACAAAATCTTGACCAAACATTCATATTTCCTTAAAAATGAGGAAAAATTAAGAAAAAAGATCTATAAACTCGTAGCTAACGTCAGAACCATTAGTCACACTAAAACAACATGTTCAGATGACCAAAATCACATTTATTTAATTTAACATTGTCATATTTCGTATCGATGCTCTGTAATCTAAGATGTATGGATTTTACTAAACGTACTAATTCTTTTAAAGGTGAAATTCTTTTTTTTAGTCTAACTCAAAAACTGTTCTACTGTAAATTTTTGGAATAAATTTTCGTATTCAGCACACGATTTTACATTGAAAATGACCACCAGCTTACTGAGTTCAGAAATGCTGTTAACTAGTGGTATTAAATGTAAAACAAAGTTTAATTAATGGCAGTGAAATTAATAAAATGAATTGTCGGTTAACATCGAACTGGGACATCCACCGATGCTTCTCCGAAACTCTGCCTTAGCTCAAATTCTATCAGCAGAATACAAAAGATTAGTCCGCAAGATATCAAGCCTGTTCCTACTGACTCTGCCAGTTTTCCGATCTATGTATTTCAAATCCTTCAAACATTCCCTGTTTACTAATCTCTAGCTAATGGAATGTAGTTGGAGTCAATACAATTATTTAAATTTAAAGAGTTGATAAATTGGACTAAGAAAAACTTATATAAACTAAGAGACTCCTCGTGATCACCTTTGGACGAAAAGAATCTAATTTGTCGAGCAAAGTAAAACATTCAAATTAAGGGTTTACACTACCGCAGAATTTTTAAAAAATCGTATTTTTTATTGATCTAAAATGTACTTTAGAGTCTAGAAAACACACAAAAAAATAATGAAATTTTAACGACATGTAAATCAATACGAATGTAAACATACATAGCTTGAATAAAAAAAATTGATCGAAAATTAAGTTGAATTCGATGCACTCAATGGAAGCATCAAAACAAATATGATTTTACACTTTCGTTCGTGCGATATTACATGTCACTTATTTTACAGCAATACTGAAATAAAATTACATAAAAGTGCATTGGTATCCCGTTTAATGAAGCTGTAATTTTCAGTCAACGTGTAAAATTAAATTAAAATTCGTTGAAGAAAGCACGACAAGCTGTGTGTATTTGTGGTGGAACTTAAGTTTACATTTATATTCATGCTCCAAATATGTGCATGAAAATAAATTTAAAATTACCAAATATTTTTTTCTGTGAATGATATCCCAAAAAGGCGAATTATTGTAATTGTTTAATGTTCAAATTTTCAATTCTGCCGGTACGTATACTCTACGCGTGCTGTAAAATTTAACCGCGTTTTTCTCGAAACCATATTTTTGAGCATGGTCGGAAACATAACTGAAACAAATGATTTTTGATCTTTTTTGAAATTTTCACAGCATATTCAAAATTAATTTCTCCAGCGACGTACGCAGGATTTTTTTCTTATTGTTATTTTTAATCAGCTTTTTTGTGTCAATTTTTATGACATTTTCAGTGTTTTTTCACTAAAAAGAGCGCCATTTCGCGAAAAAAACAAGATCCTACGTACGTCGCTTGGTATTGTTATAAGAAATCGGAAAAATTTTAGTTTTAAGCTCTAGGTTAAAAATTACGGGAGATAGGTTTCCAGCCGTGGACCCTTTCCAAAAAGATGGGTCTACGGGAAAGGCTGCACGGGCTTCTTGAGACAAAATTACTCGAAAACAAATGTTTTTTTAATGCTTCACAACTAATATTATAAATCCCATTTGATAAGATCTCGATTTCCCTCTATTTTTTCGATTTCTACAGTGGTGTAACTCCTTAAAGCAAGAACAAATCATGTTTTAATTTCAGCAACAAATTTAAAACTTATTTTTGTCTCAGTTTTAAAAAATTGGAATACTTATTTGTGATTACCAACAAATTTCAATATTTCAAGTGGATCACACTGCTAGCAGAAATAGTTTTCTCTTTGATATTCTCCGGGCTCAATGGTTAGCTACGTCCTTGTTAGACAGCATATTTCCGCTACGCAACACACGCATCATCGTCCCCAGCTTCGCAACTACCCTGCCGAACCGGGTTTTGCAAAGTTTAAACTTCCCATCGATTTATCGACAGCGAGACCACGATTCAAGTGGACAGGACCAGCCACAGCAGCGACAACTATTAGCTTCGCTCTCTCGGTTTCAATACCGCTTGACAGCCAGCTGTGACAGACGATAATGGTGGCATTGAAATAACGCTTTTCTGTGGCATTTTACTGGCAATTTCACAGGGAAAGGAACACTTGTGCGTGCCACAGAAAGTGACGTTGAAGGTGAAACGGGAAAATTATGCAATCGGCGGCGTAGACAAAGTCCTGTGGTGCAGAGTGGGATTTCAATAATGCGATAGAAAGGCAGTTTTTTCGCCAAATTGGCATCAAGCCGACCTTCTGGGTTTCGTGTTTGACTACATTTGGCTAATGGTTCAACTTTCAGGAAACAGTTCAATGGAGGGATTGCGATTGCCGTCAAAATATGAGAATTTTTTCTGTTTGGTGAAATCAATTTGTACGTCTACTTTTTGATTTATTATCTGGGCAAGGTAAGAACCGAGCTAAGTTGGATTGAGTTTGAATTGTTTTGGTTGCACAAGGAACCCCATATTTAGGGGATAGCCGTCGAAAATGTAATAAAACAATTCTAATAAAATCAAATTTTGTTACTTATTAAAATAAGAAGTGGGTGTTTCAAGTATCAACGGCAGATATGCAAGAAACTGAGTTGTTCTTAATTCATAATAAAATACCATGCGTGACCATTATAGTTGTTTGCAAAATTTATACGTTTAAAACAATCAGATTTCTACCAGATAAATAGTGCTTATTCTATTAGCTTTATTGAGGAGATTTCCAGCCAGTGGCTAGTACATCTCAGTTCCTATAAAAATGGACTATATGCAATTCACGAAATCAAAATATGTTTAAAATGGTGAATAAATTAATGTAGACCCCAAATCACATACGAAACTGCTGAAGCAGCAACCTACCTCTTTACCCATCGCGGCTATCAATGTCATCTCATCGCGCACCCGCAACAACTCAAAGCGTCAATTCATCAAAATCATGCTCTCGAATCAATTAGTTTTGCATCACCCACTGTTAAAATGACTTCCTTCACATATCATCATTGTGAGTGACCGACCACAGCGCGAAGACAGGAGGACCAGCACTTGTCGCAAGCAGTGCCGCAGGCTACCGTGCCGCCGTCCGCCGCACTGCGTAGTGGAGCGACAAAGAGTGTGTGTGTTTACGTCAACTTGTTTATCGCGTTTACCTGAAATGGAAGAGCAAGAGAAGAAAAAAACACCATGAGTTTGCATCAGACAACAGGAAGGATGAGTGGTTCGTAATTAATTTTCTAGCTGATTTAATGATTATTGGCATTCACGCGCAGATGGAATGCGCGCGTAAGTCCACCGATCGATGCGATTTGTCATTAACATTCAGGTGATTTCCGATGTCCCGCGTGAAGCTGCGAGTCGGCAGACGACCGTTAGCATATAGGCATACACTATGCAGGCATACACTTATGATGCACCGTGACGGAGACGAAAAGGGAATCATGTGGCGCAGCAAATTGGTCAATGCCGATGCGATGAGATGAACGCGGATTGCCGACGGCTTCGACGACGATGATGATGCGATTAGTTCGGTGGTGGTATTATCGAGTGGGTTTTGCTAAGCATGCGAACTAAATTGAAGGATTTTTGCGTTTCGGCAGGTGCTTTGGAAGTGATGCTACTTTGGGCTTTGATTGATGGTAGAGGCACCGAAGTTCAACCGGATTTTGCGAGAGAAACGAATTTATGACGGGAAATTAATCATGGCTTAGTTTGGGATGATCTACATTTGAGTTTTACAAATTTCTCACGCTTTTCAGTGGAAACAGATTGGAGTTGCGCAATGATTCGATTTATGTGATAAATAATACTCACGGGAGATGCATTCGAGAGTAATAGTTGTAGTGTGTCGTTAGGAAATGGGAATCATAGTATATTGGCTCAAATGGCACGTTCCTCATGTGTAGTCTAGATTTGAGCCTTGCCTTGTCTTTGTATCATTTCCTTCTTATTGGCAGGAAAGGAGAAGGGTGAAGCATAATTGGAAGGGTTAGAAAAATGGCAGCACCAAAATAAACAGCACCTAAGTTAAATTCACAAGCTGTTCATATTGCCTGCGAGAAACCCTAAAGCTCTTTATCGCACTGGATTAAAACTTTAGTATGTTACTAAATTTCAGTCGTCTATAAACACAGCTTCGTCTACGCATGGACAGTCGAAATCGCATTTTCGTTGCTGCTGAACAGTTGCATAACAGTTAATATGCAAAAGCTTTTGCTTGACGACAAGCTTGTAGATTACGCCAATAATTGCAGCGCTCGGTTGAAGCCCAGGACCGGATCTTTTCCTACATCCACCATGTTGAAATTAGCTCAGTTCTAACTAAGTCATTCTCTGCGCCTGTTCTGTCCAATTTGTCGGCCCACTCATTTCCAGATATACCAAAATGTCCGGGTACCCAGAAAGGTTGAAAGTATTGTCAATGCTAAGTTCTTCAATTTGAATTTGGTATGTAATCACTAGCTTGAACCGTGATTTGTCCGAGCTTGCACCGTGATTTGTCCGAGCTAAGGACCTTGATTGAAACCTGCCAATGTGAGCAGGCTCTGTTGAAGAGCCGATTGTACCTTGCACATAATCGAGAACATTTCAGCTTAGAATACAGTGCGGTATCTACCTAGCGAGTGAGACGGTTGCAATCTCATTTCTCGACTGTAGACACCAGCCCAAAGTGGGTTAAAAAGTAAAATACGTGATCGTTTTGAATAACTTCGAAATAGTTAGTATAAGCGGTATGTTACTTTCGGAAGAAATTACGACAATGGGACGTCCCTTCTTTTCAGGCCCGTGCGCAGAAAATTCTCAAGGGGGGGGGGGTTGACTTCTTAACGTATATTTTAAAAGAAACGTACAGAAACCTTCAAACTTTGAAGAGGGCTGTTTGTTATCGAGAAGGAGTCATCAAAAGACATCGCTGCATAGTGGTCGGAAACCTCAAAAGCGTGAACTTAATTCACTAGAGGCCAAACCATCGAATATATTTACAGGGTATCTTTGGACGAATTGTTCGTAAGAATATTCCCCACAACTTGATAAAAAATTAAAATTATGCATGGCTTACTACGATCAAACTAAAAAAATAACTAAAACATGCTGACGAGGTATTTTGTTGAGCAACTTGAACTTGTAGGACTTAAAGTTATCGATTTATAAAGCGTTTTCTATGACAACACTCTTAAATTTAGTATTTTAATATAACTTTTTCCACTGTGACTTTTCATGCAAACCATGTTCCAAACAAATGTGGAAGCACTAAAACCACATAATATGGTTAAAAACTATTAGTAATCATACTCATTCGTTTCAAAGTTGTTGAAGATTTTAACATTTTTTACTATAATTTACAAAATTTTACGATAAAAACCGAAAAAAAAATTCGTTGATTTTTATATGGAAAAAGTAAAAAATATTACAAAGCAAACCTACCCTATTCATAGCGTTCTAGAGTGTCACGCATCAAACCTTCTTACCTTTTTTTATTTCGATTATAGAGGTTTTAACCTTAAGGTCATTCGCCTCTTCAGGTTAGAAAAATCTCTCATGAAAAATTTCTAACCCTATGTGCGGGGTCGGGACTCGAACCCAGGAGCGTTACGTACAAGGCAATCGATTTACCAACTACGCTACGTCCACCCCCTTCTTAGCTTTATTATGCGTAGTTTGGACATTGAAAATAGTGCCTGCACGTACATTTTGGTTTGCACCTTTCTCTCTTGTACGCAGTTGAAGTTGGTGTAAAAAAAATTAAAATTCTTCAATAACTCTAAAACGAATAAGTATTTTTACAAGAGGTGTGCGCCACGCCGTCGATTTCAGGTAAAATTTTTACATGCTGTCTTCAACAATATTTTTCATGCAATCTTCAACAATGATTAAATTTTTACAAGCAGTATTCAACAATATTATGTGGTTTTAATACCTCAACATTTGTCTGGGACATCGTTTGCACGAAAAGTCACAGTGAAAAAAGTTATATTAAAAAACTAAATTTAAGGGAGTTGCCTTAAAAACGCTTAATAAATCGATAACCTTTAGTCCTACAAGTTCAAGTTGTTCAACAAAATTCTTTATTATGAGCATTTCTAAAACTTTGTCGAAGACATTAACTTGCTACCTCGTCAGCATAAAAAGTTAATTTGACTAGTTCAATCATAGTAAGCCATGCTTCAATTTAATT
Source organism: Topomyia yanbarensis (assembly GCF_030247195.1). NCBI lineage: Eukaryota > Metazoa > Arthropoda > Insecta > Diptera > Culicidae > Topomyia > Topomyia yanbarensis. The sequence continues at coordinate 46,322,095 of NC_080672.1, read as the reverse complement.
TTTATCAGATTGTGGGGAATACTCGTACGAACAATTTCTCCAAAGACACCCTGAGAATATATTTAATGGCTTGGCCTCTAGTGAATTAAGTCCACGTTTTTGGCATTTCCGACCACTGTGCGCTGCCTGCTCGTGGTGGATTCGGATTGGTTTGTAGTAGTTGTTAAGCCAAACGACTAAACCTAAACCTCTTGTATGTCGTAATCCTCATCCATCCGGGGCAACCGTTACGTACTGCTTTAATAGGGATTGTGTTCTTGCTTATTTTGTTGTGTTAATCGTCATGTTTTTATCCACAGCTACTTTTCCGTACTTGTTGTCCAACCTTGACGATATATCTGACCTGCTCAGGTCTGCTGCAAATATCGTCACCTGTTGGTACATGAACCGATCCGGAGGTGTTGACCATAAGGATTTACATCTATTTACAACCACTTTCGCCGGGCTTCTTATCCTATTTTTCTGCTAGCTGGTGCTGAGAACATCTCGGTGGCGGTATTTCACTCTATACCGATGCCCATTTTCGCGATCCATTTCGCTGCCACTCCAACGAAATAATCATTGGCGTTAAAATTTCTCTAGACAACGATATCCCGATTTCTCCAACTTCGTGTTTTTCCTCCTTAGCTGCCGTTGCTAGTCCGCTGACCAACATCTGCTGTCTACTCCCTACTGTTGCTAATATCGAAGCTTGTCGAAACGTGAACGGATCCTTCAGCGAAGCCGTCCAACTCGACATAAATCCCTTTCCAGCCACCCTCGCAAAGTTTCGTCCTTGGTTTATTCATTGACTTGTTTCTAAAGTGACCGAACTCAACAACGATATCCCGATTTCTCCAACTTCGTGTTTTTCCTCCTTAGCTGCCGTTGCTAGTCCGCTGACCAACATCTGCTGTCTACTCCCTACTGTTGCTAATATCGAAGCTTGTCGAAACGTGAACGGATCCTTCAGCGAAGCCGTCGAACTCGACATAAATCCCTTTCCAGCCACCCTCGCAAAGTTTCGTCCTTGGTTTATTCATTGACTTGTTTCTAAAGTGACCGAACTCAACAACGATATCCCGATTTCTCCAACTTCGTGTTTTTCCTCCTTAGCTGCCGTTGCTAGTCCGCTGACCAACATCTGCTGTCTACTCCCTACTGTTGCTAATATCGAAGCTTGTCGAAACGTGAACGGATCCTTCAGCGAAGCCGTCGAACTCGACATAAATCCCTTTCCAGCCACCCTCGCAAAGTTTCGTCCTTGGTTTATTCATTGACTTGTTTCTAAAGTGACCGAACTCAAATGACATTTTATGTGTCAAAACGGTTTGCAGTATATTTTTTCCTGAACAGGTAATTAATAAATTTTTAAAAGTAATTCAAAACCTTCACGGGGGTGGGGTTAACCCCCCCCCCCCGGCGCACGGGCCTGCTTCAAAGTGAAGATATCCAGAGGTGATGCATTTACCAGGTGGATTAAGCATTGCATCAGACGGAGATGTTGGGTGTTATATGAATACGCAGATCACCAAGTAATCCACCTAGAAGTGAGATAATGAACTTCTTATGCAATCCATCCATATTCATTACTCGTAGTATCGCTGCAAATTTTTGAATTCCAAAATTCTAGTGAAAATTTGAGTTCGTTTGCAAGATTTAGGTTCAGGAATCACGGCGGAAAAATTACCAGTTGCATTATTTATAATAAGGATGTGGGGAATCAATATTTCGCGCAATACATAAAAATAATGTCACCGTACTAACCATCATTTACCATTCCTTACATATCCTTCCTTCCTCTTCATGTTCGTGGCAACTGTCATGACTCACATCTATCCTGCTACAGTAATACCTCTATATAAAGCACCCCATTTTTTCATTACTTTTTATCGAATTACGTTATAACGAAGCAAAAAAGTTTTTTTCGCTGAATCCAAAATTTTCCAAAGTAATCCGAAAATGACCAAAGAAAGATTTTTTTGTCATCTATCATCTATTTTAGTCAATTTTGCTCAAATTAACCAGATATGTTCTCAAAGCAATAGCATAAACTTGCTAGTGATTTTCTTCATTTTCTCTGTATTTTGAAATCAGTAAGCCATGGGATTTTGATATTTTCGACCTACACTGCAATGAAAAAGACTTCTGATACAGTTGTACTTTATCACTTTCTTTTTTGATGTTACATCCTTTTTGGAAAGGAAAATATTTGTAGTCCTGACAAAATTTGCAAAACTTTTGTATTATGAGAAAACTATGACTAATTTATGTTCAAACCCTGCTTTTCCCCGGAAGACATATTCCTTCGAAACGTTGCACTATGGAGAGTTATGTGGTTGAGAATGCTTCAATTGCAATCTAACTCAATTCTATAGTGCGTGGTTATATACACTATAATTAGGGGGGGGGGGGGTGGTTAAGGGTTTCAGCGTGAAAAAAATAACAATTTTTTCGCGACTTTTGTTTGGAAATTTGGGTGAACCGAATTGATCAAAACTTTTGTACATTACATTACATCATTTCAATAACATACTGTGATTTTTCATGCAAAAAATTTGACAAGCGACTCGGTGACGAAGCTCGTGTTTTTTCCGGAGACGTTCTTCAAAAAGCTTTGTCACCGAGTCGCTTGTCAAAATTTTTGCATGGAAAAATTACAGTATTACGAATCAAAGTCCAAAAACATCTAAAAAATTAAATTCTAATAAAGTCGCCCAAAGACTCCCTGAACTCTCGATAGAAGATGTAAGTGTAACGATTATTCTAACTTATAGCTAAGGTTTCAATTGCCCATCTTTGCCTTATGCTAAGTACGCTTCAATTGAAGTTTCAATGCTACAGTTAGTTACAGGGGCGTTGGATAATTCAGTACACGTTTCGTTTGAATGATCCGTAATCTACACGTAAATTAACGAAGATTACATTCAGAGTTTATGTATTGGATAGATAGTTGATCTGACAACATTTTAGCCATAAACATTACTGTGTAGCAACAAATGACATTGATTTGTACTGAAAACCCCAATATAACCTTTTCATTATCAATGTGACTAAACATATTTATTTGTGAAAAATAAGACTTGAAATTCCACGAATGTTCATGTCTCAAAAGCAGTTTGTATGCCTCAACTGCGTCTCGCTTTTCGAAGAATTCACGTACTTATTCTGGTAGTTTGAACCCCTCCTATGGCATGGTATTAATTTGTATAGGACTCACTAATCCATATCTCCGGAACGAGAATTCCTAACAAAACAATTCGCAATTTATAAGGATGACTGGAAATAGACTGTAATGCAATCGACTGAATGCACGGCTTTTGAGCTATCGACAATAATATAATCGCCAACATAGTTTAGACACTTTACACTCCTTTCTATATATTTGAATGTAAATGAATACTATTTACAGGTACTACTATACATGTATCGTATTATATTCGTCTCTCTTTCTCTATTTAAAGGGCTTGAACGCACAGGTGGCCTATTCTCAGTTTACTATTTCTAATAATAGGCGGCTCCAGCCGGATGGTAAAGAGGGGGCACGTCTTCTTGGAATAATGAGTCTGATGCACGATTTGGAACATGAAATTTCAAATCTTGGAAACGCATTTCCTGGCAGGCGTGGAGTGTGTCAAAAAGGTGTCAAATGAAACACAGAAATTATTTTATATTTTCCGTAAAGATTCCTTCAAAGATGAAAAACTTTTCGGATCGTGCCTCCCCCTGGAACCTCCAGTGTTTCTAATTAAGCTTTAAAATACTGGACCTGAAAATCCTATTCTTTACAAAAATCTTTTTTATTAATTTATAAATAAATAGAATAGTTCAGTTTGTTGATAACTTATTGCGGCCCATCAATAAAGTAGAAACACGAAATAATCTTGAACGACGCCGTCAAGAAATGAAGAACCACAACGAAATTATGAAAACCAAAAAGAATGGAAACACTGGAAAGTGTATTGTATAATGATATACTATTTTTCAAAAGATGATATTTTCACAAAACATTTAGAACTTTCTGAAACAATGGCTCTCAATTCGTTTCATTATTATAAGTTATTTTTTTATTCACTTGAGTCTTATTTTTAAATTTCATTATATGTTATCATTTTTTCAGTTTATTCATTTCATCGGCTTTTTTCGTTTTGTTTATTTGATTCATTTTAAATATTTGATTAATTGTGAATATTGTGCTAATTTTCAATATTTGGTCATTTCATCTTAATCATTTATTCATTCAGCATTCTGTATTATTCATTCATTTCGTTCATTTCAACTTATTTTATTTATTTTATTCGTTTCATTTTTTGAATCCATTCCGATCAGTTTATTCATTTCATGCATTTTATTCGAATCATCCATCTAACTTATTTTATTTACTTTTTCATGTCATGTATTTTATTAAATTTTTCCAGTCCATGCATTTTATTCACTTTTTCATTATCTATTTTTTTTGTCATTCGTTTTATTAATTTTATCCACAATAGTAATTAGACACCATGTAATTTATTTTATAAATTTTATATCTTTATTATTTTATTATTATAGTTTTTATTATTTTACTCTGTTTATTTTCTTATTAATCTGATAGTTTTGTTTATTTTATTCTTGTTATTCGTATTATTTATTATATTAACCACTACATGCCCTTGTTGTTTATAAACAACATCTTTTTTCAAACAGCTATACAGACATTGTGTCCATTAAGGTAATACTCGTTCTGAAAAAGATAGAGAGTGACATAGTCGGAGGAGGTACTCTTCCAAACAAGTCCAGGTTAATTATAATCACCAATTTATAGATGCGGAATAGAGGGAAATATACACTACATCCACACAAATATTAGTATCGCGACCGCAAATATCTACCCATACAGGGGCGGCGAAACACTTTACGCCCGAGTGGGTAAAAAGCATAGGGTGAGGGGTCCATTAGTAAGGATTGTTTCCCTTTTCGCAATGCACACGCTTACATTACATTCACATTAAATCGCGTTAGTTTATGCAAATGGAATTGTGGTACATCGATGTTTTCATATGTCTGTAGTGCGAGATACATGCGTTGCGCATCTAAATTTTTTCAAATGCTTCAAAATTTCGAGTGGGTAATTACCCACTCTGTTATTTTCGATTGGGTAGTACTACCCATACCACCCACGCTTTCCGCCGGCCCTGTACCCATAGTTGTTCAAGATCGTTACTATCAGTTTTATGTTTTAACAAGAATGGTTGAATACGGCGATAAGTACACCGCCACCACGTTTTTCTCTATACACTTAGGGTTTTACGCGTTTTTTTACGCAGATTTATGAATTTACGCGGTTTTTATTCGCGCGGATTTTTGAATTTACGCAGTTTTCATTTACATGAATTTTGAAATTTACGCGGATTTTTGAATTTACGCGGTATCCATTAAAGAGGTTTCCATCAACCCGGATTCTTAAATTTATGCGGTCTTCATTTACGAGGATTTTGAAATTCACGCGGTTTTCATTTACGAAGATTTTGAAATTTACGTGGTTTTCATTTACGCGGAATTTGAAGTTTACGTGGTTTTCGTTTACGTGGCCTGTATCCCCCGCATAAAAAAACCTGAGTGTACTGTCTGGATCGCGATCATTATGGTAAAGTGTGTGCTTTGAGCCGAAAAATTGATTTGATCATTCAGCCACGTTTCGGGCTGAACAAAAACACCGTATTCGAGCTCTACAAACAGCGACGAACAACTCGTCAATTTTTGTGCGTAGTCCTCCTACGTTCTGATAATAGATACTGTAGATGTTCCTGCAAGTAATGTTTTGATCATTATGCCATTATGCCAGATTTATCTGGCGCAGCCAGAGATTTTGACAGCTTACAGACCAAAAGACAAAGCTCTCATTCTGCCAGATTTTTAAATTATAGAAGTTGTTGCACACAAATTTTGGAAATTTGAGTCATATAGAGTCAGATTTTGCCAGACATTTTTAGTTGACCTGTCAGATATTCTTCGAAAAATAGTGGCAACCCTGGTTCTGAAGATTGATTGGTAGCAAGACGAGCGGCGATTGTGGTGGCGTCCGCCTGTAATAGGGATGGGTTTTCAGCGGAGGCAGCATCTGTATGTCCTACTTCGGAAGAACACAAACAGTAGTTCCAGTATAACCATAAAAGTCACCAATAGCGAAATTATGATATACCATTAGCGATATGAAGATTGACTGATATTTCGTTAGGTTCTTTAAGCGATTTTAGGGTAATGAGATTATATTGATTTAAAAATGTTTGGAGAAGCTTGAAACTTACTAACAACTTCGCTACAACACTGAAAATTGCTTAGCACTGCATTGTAAGTTTTATTCGAGTCCCACTAGGTGACGGTTTATGTTGCCTTTTTTGGAAACTTCGATCATTGTGTGCAGATTGATGTAGGCACCGAGTGCGCCCTCTTTGATTAATATAGAAAGGGATGAATCATTGGTTGCTCGTTTTCGGGTGTGTACCTCCATGCAAAAAAGTACCAACAATCGGAAGTGCGAGCACAGTGCACACATGACTATTATTGAATATATATTTTCCAAACGCAGGAAGCCGCACGTGTAAGCCATATCCGCCATTTGGTTGCATTTTGCCATCATTGTAATAACAACACGCTTTTTCCATTGAACGTTCAATGTATAGCATTTAGCAGTGGCAGCAAGAACTAATGAGTGAGTGGCTAGTTTGTAGTTTTAATAGCTAATGACTTCATTTCTAATAGACCACTACTGCGTTACCGCCTTCAAAGCCTGAAGAAAAAAAAATATTTGCGGCTTACAATCACTACCCTTTTTCCGTTTCGTTGATTGGTCTCTGTTTGTACCGTTCGGAAATTGAACAGAGGCACGTCCGCTCGCAACAGCAGAAATAAGTTCAAATGAACTACCCGAGCGCGTTTGGAGTACGTGTCTGAATCCGGTCGAGATTTTTTTTCTCCTCTGAACCGCCATTCAGCCGACCCGACCAGGGCAATGGTAGCCGTACTGTGGTGTGGCACTATCTGTCCGTCATCAACCATTGATCGCTCACTCCCGGCTACACAAATGGTAAGTATACGGTGGCAAAACATTCAATTAGCTTGAATGAAAAATATGAGTTTATATTGGATACTGCCCGGGGGCAACCCGTAACCACGTGCTTCCAAGGAACGAACGGAGTCTGGCTGGTGTTCGGAAAACGTTGATTGATTGGGCAATAGGTTGAATTTTGTCATGTCTGTCTCACTCAATGCTGATGAATGAGCACTGATCGGAACATTTATAACTGCCATTACTTTTTTTCCTACTCTCGTTGGTAGCACTTTGAGAATGTTCAACAAAATAACTCGATAAGTTTCGGTAGCCGCTCAGGTTGAGTAGGAAACAGACACTCAGTGAATGTATAATTCTGCATTTTCACTTAACAAACGAATTTTTGAGCAAAAAACCGTAAACTGAAAGGTAAATAAACTGTTTTTAGTTGAATGAACGTTCATTCTTGTTTAATGTGGCCAAGGGGATCGTGTTGCAAAACAGTGTGAAGCTTTCAATTTGTCAACTTGTTTTGCGAAACCGGTCACTATTCAACGACGGGTAAACTTAATATCGTTCAACAAATCGTCTATATTGGTCTGGTTCTCGATTAAAGTAATCTTTATCGACTTGGATAAAATCAAGCCAAATTTAAAATGTAATTTAGATAAAGGGGCCGCAATTTTGTGGGTGTACAACGGCACAATTGAAGGTCGTTTGCGAATGCATGATCGTATTTCAACGTTTATTCTTCCTTTCATTTGCTTCTCTTTCGTCTCATGACGGAGATAATCAAATATACAAGAACAAGACAATCACCTCCTTCGCTGTTTTCGATAATCGTGTAAAGATATGATTACTTGAATCTCATCGCAAAATTATTGACGGAATCTTTGGGACCACCTACGCCTCATCGATCGGTACATGGGCAAGGTTCACAAACACGTCTAATGGTGAGATGACTTTATTTTTTTAGTAACAATCCAATCTTGCTCAAAATCGAGTCGGACCAAAATATAATCTAAATCCTCCATTAGAATAATATTCGTTCGAGGACAGAGCGGTTAATGGAAGGTTTCAACAATATCTCTCTAAATCCTTCAAGCACTATCATCTGATTGAACAAGCTTCATCCGCTTCGGCATAACGAAATTACATACCTTTTAAAGATTAGTCCCCATTGTCCGCCGTCAAAGAGTAGCTTTTTTTACTGTCCACCCGTCCGCCCGGCATAATTGTGCCACCAATCAGAAGTGATTGTACGGCTAGTTTTTTTTCTTTCCGTTGGTACATTAGATCGTTCTCTCCCATGGGCACTGGTTTCGCTTTTGATCCGAGCCATGCGCCATGCGCCACGCGCTCCAGTTCCAGTACAAATCAACCGTGTGCCATTCTTTCGTCCCTACCTCATGTTGTGTCTTTTTATCTATGCAAGACATAAGCCTACTTACTACTTATCGAGTGTACATTTATACGCGCACTTAACTAGCCGCCAGTGTAGTAGGGGCGAGCTCTCAGCTGAGTGGAGGAATTTCGCCTTGATTGAGCTTGGAGCAGGGAGTTTTCGAAAGGTGTTTCCTCGACTAACCTTGTTAGGAAGCTGTGGTCAACACCGAATGATGATAGTGGTAGTTGGTGGCGGCGGCGGAAGGGACGGTTTTTTTTTATTATTCTCTGCAAATCCGAGTGATCGCAATATCGTTACGGTCCGATTCCGTGAGTGTGTGTGTGAGTGTTTGTATTAGCGCGGCATTATCGTTGAAGGTTTAATGATATGCTGTCCAAGCGGTACATTGATTTTCGTGATTAGTGCGGGGTGTGGTTCTACTCAGTCATGACGAAGTGGGTGCAATACCAGGTCATTTTTTATTGTTGAATTACATATACGATTTAATTTGGCAGGTTCGTCACTTACTGTTCAGGAATGAGCGTTGAAATCCTTCGCAGAACCAACAATCAAATCACTACTGCATTGTTGAAATTGCTCAAATTTTTTAAATTTCCTTGTAAGATCGAGCAGTTTGTGGGATGTAAGTAAATTATATCCGGCGTTAAAGGTTCGATACCATCTTATCAGATTACTTGACCGACAGTCACTGCTTTTGCTCCTATTGAAACAACTGGTAACGGATGAAGTACCGTTAGTACATAAATTTGAATTAAGTTAAGACCATAGAATTGTTTCAGTGGGTGTTATTCTGTCGTGTTTATTTTATAAGACAGTTTCGGTATATTTATTTCACCGAAGCTGTACACAAAAAGATGGGTAAGTCATGTGAGGGACATAACCGAAGTGATGTAGAATTCACTTAGGCTTTTAATTCGAATACTGCAATTTTTACTATTCTCTGTAATGTTACATTAAAATCAGCTATTTTGGTATTGATAGAAAAGTCCCGATATAATGGTACACGTACATTGGAATGGAAAATGTTCAAACATCTATGCCTTTCTTCAAGATTACGGGTGAATCTATATGAATGAGTTCCAGTTTTATGTTTTACTTGCGATTATTGATAAGGTTGGCGCAAAACTTTTGACCCGAGTGATATAAGCATAGCGTTAGGAATTTATTACTAATATACGTCACATTTCTGCAATACATGCGGGTCATTCAACGTCAGATTTACAACCAAAATTTTAATTTCTTTCAAAAAAATTTCTTGCATTCTTTAGCTATAAATAATTGACACATTTTAGCTGAATATGTTTTTTAAGTTATTAGATTTTGAACTTTATCAAATATTTTTAAAATTTTTATAAATTTTATGAAATTTGACATTTTTCATACAGTGATAACTCAGAAACTATTAGATTTGTGGAAAAAGAACAAAATAATAAAAGTAGCGTTTTCGCTGTTTTCTTTGTAATATTTGGTTTTGATATGTAACTTATGTATTCTGTAATAGTTAAAAGCATTTTTTAAAGCAGAACGAAAATTTTTTTTTGGTTTATTTGAAATAATTTATAATTGAGAAGAATGCATCTACAAATACTTCACGAAATATTACAATTATAACAGGCCTGATACTGGGCGTTTAGTGTAAAATTGCCTTGTTCTAAGTTTATATTTGTAATATCTCGCGAAGTTTTTTGATATCTGCTGTCAAATTTTGACACAATATTTTTAACATATTTCTTAATATTTAAAGAAAATATTAAGTAAAAAATTTGGGTCAGCTTTAAGAAATTCAATTTATTACTAATAATTGCAGATTCCATAAGTTATACAGCAAATAAAAAGATTAGTAAATTTGTTTTGTTTAGCTCATTTGAAAACGCAATTTTTTACATTTTCTTGTTTGGTACGGGACCTAGCCTCGCATGGTGGTGGTTCAGAAGCAGATTTCCCCGAACTTATTTGTTTTACCAAAAAATGGTTTCATTCAAGCATGATGTTCAAAATACCTTTGATGGTTGTAAAAATGAATAAATTACGTTTTCTCTTTGAATCTTGATGATTTTCATTCATATTTTTCCATTTTTAGTAAATTTTGGGTGCCGATAACAGACCACATTTTTCTAAAAGGTAAAAAATGATCATTTTACTCAATTGTTAGTAAATGTTTTCATGTTGACAGAACAAATGAAATTCGTTCGCCAGTTATTAGCAAAGGCCTCCAGCTTTCCATTTGTATGCTTATGTCCCTATATTGTGCAATTGGAGCAATATTGTGACCCAAAAATAAAAGGGTGTCGACAACCGACTACATTCCTCTACATATTCAAATACGTTCAACATTACTTGGATCACTAATGACCAATCAAAGTAGCTTTGACCACAGTGGCCACCTATGACGGATCTTGATGCCCCGGAGAACTCGCCAAGCTAATGTCATACCTTTACCTGTTATTGAATCTCATTCAGTTCTGACTTTTGGTTCCGGAGTTACAGGCTGATTATTGCGGTCACATAGGAATTTCCCATATAAACTGGTACAAACGATTGAAAATCTACTGAAATGAGCATCAAATTACTTCGATTCGTAGGCCTAGATCACGGATGGCGAATCGAAGATTATGGGAATATATTGTCCACTATCGATAATTCCGGAAGTCCCGGGTTCCGGACATATTCCAGAACTAAAGCCATTTCGGTGATGACTGAACCAATTTCCACTAACCTAGTCTCAAATGGAAGGTATATTATGCAGTTCGTTGTTGCACTCTCCATCTACCCATACCCCTCTTTTCTCTCTCCGACCCTCCTCTAGCACCCCCTCCCCTCACAGACCAACCTAACACCTGCATTTCCTTCATCCACCCAGTACACAAAAATAAGATAGGTGGATCCCGACGCATCCGACCGCTCCATTTTTATATATCCCATCCCTTTCCCACCGACCCGCATTTCAAAATATGTTAACATGGAGATAACATTGAACTCACGCTGATTAATATATTTAAATATGATATTTTTATTTGTTTCAAGTGTGTCGACATGTTACTTATCAGATTCGCCACAATCGTGAACTTATCACAATATGCTTATCAAGTGTAATAAGAATGTAATAGACATTTCCACAATATTTTATTGAACGTAACCAGGCATTGAAGCATAATTAGGATAAATGAGAAAGGCATAATTGCACCACTAAGTCGATAAAAACAGGTTTTTGCCTGTCTCATGTAGAAAAGGTTATGCACCTGCTCCAAAAACCGATTTTCTAACCGAGGCCAAGAGGGCCGAGTCTCATATACCATTCGACTCAGTTCGTCGAAATCGCAAAATGTCGGTGTGTATGAATGTATGTGCGGATATATTAACAAAATGTCCGCATCATTTTCGCAGAGATGGCTGAACCGATTTTTACAATCTATGAAAGGTATAATATTCCCATCACCAGCTATTAAATTTCATTTTGATCAGACATTTGGTTCCGGAGTTAAGAGTTCAAGAGTATGGTTACAAAAATGTTGTTATAATTTGTCCACATCGGTTTCTCGGAATTATCTGAACCGATTTACACATACTTGGAATATAAACCGGAACTAAAACTTTTCTTCAATGTGCTTGACAAAATGAAATTCCAGAAATCGAATTTTGTATTTCTGACGTCAAATATCTTTAAAATGCATGACACGTCGAGATTTTATACTACAACGAAGAAAATTTTTTGGGACTTAGCCGATATTGTACCTTTTTGCCTTTCTCATAAAGAAAGGTTATGCAATCATTCTGAATATTGGCAACCTAATGCCATGTGCTATTCAGTTCGTCTAGACTGGAAAATGTATGTGTGTATGTGTGCATGTATGTATGTGAATGTGTGTATGTGGAACGATCATGTCACCTCTGTTTCTCAGAGATGGTTGAATCGACTTGCACAAGTTTAGTCTCAAATGAAAGGTACAGCCTTCCCATCGGTCGCTATAGATTTTTTTTATTGATTGGACTTCCGGTTCCGGAGTTATGGGTTGAAGAGTACGACCACACAGCAGTTTCCCATATAAACTGATACCACCATCATATCAAAATGATGCAAAACTTATTAAAATGGATGCAAAATTACTTAGATTTGCCAGTCTAGATCAATAATGACTAACCAAAGTCGTTTTTACCACATTGGTCACCTACGATGGTTCTTGATTCCATGTAAGCAGGAACTGAAAAATGCACATCCACAGTCTCCACAAACAACTGTCAAATTTGTAGCAGCTGCTTTGGTTATATTAACACTAAAAGTTGCGCCAATTGAATCCTCAAAATGAACAGCCAGCACCAGTTAACACTCGTGATTCGTAAGGGTAAGAAACAAGGAAGAAAGGTAATAACCACTATGATGACACGGAAATATACGAGATAAAAATAAATGACAGCCAAGACGCTGTTGATGGGGGAAAAATTTTCCGCGTCTAGTAAACAGGTCTCCACGCGTAATCGCTAATCGCTCGCACAAGATCGGCCAAACAACTATTAAAACTCGTTTTATCACCACTAAAACTTTCTAAAAATGAGTTCGTTATTAAAATGACAGTTTATGTAGTTATTCTAAGTACTTTTAAATGAAAAGAAGATTTTTGGGAAAGTGAAAAAGAAGGATATTGGATACTTTTTGGCCCACACTTCAACAATATGGGTCTTTCCGGAATAGCATTAACGAGTAGACGTCAAATGTCGATGTCTGAGATCATTTCGAAAACCAAGATGGTGACTTCCGGTTAAGCAGAATTGTTGAAAACTCAATCAGTATCGGTAACGGGTTTGACGAGTTGATGCCAAATATCGATGTTTGACGCCACTTTGGAAACCACAGTTAAGCGGAATCCTCTAATTCCAGTCAATACGGGTATTTTTGGAACGGGCATGACGAGTAGACGCCAAATGTCAATGTCTGATGCAATTTTGAAAACCAAGTCAGTAACTTCCGGTTAAATGAACTTCTCTAAAACGCTATCTGAATGAGTATTTTTGAAACGGGCTTGCCGATTAGACGCCAAATACCGATGTTTGGAAACTAAGATGGCGAATTCTGCGAGTTTGAGTCCATTTTGTATAACAAAATGGCATCAATCGAGTCAAAAAGTTGACGAAATCGGAGGCAAACAAAATCGAGTGTTTATAAAGTCGTGTCTTCACTGCATCATTGAGGTTAAAGAGGTTTTCACTAAAGCAAAAGTCTGCGTGCTGGATTTTTATATGGTTTCCGGGATTGACACTCGGCATCTATTCTTCACCGCTATTCAAAAACTTCTCATATTGTTGTAGTTATAGAGATTTTTACTAAACCAAAAATATTCATCATGGTTTTCAAAAAGGGCTTAAGCATTGATATTTAAATACCCATATTGATCGAATTTTCGCAAATTCTGCTAAACGAGAAGTCGCTATCTTGGTATAACAATGGCTTGAGATATCGATATTTCTCGTCAAATTCCAAAAATAACCATAATGATTGGGTTTTGGGAAATTCTGTTGAACTAGAAGTCGCCATCTTAGTTTTCAAAATTGCGTCAGACATCGACATTTGGCAATAACTAGTTAGTCCTGTTTTAAAAATATCCATATTTTAGAATTACGGGAAGGAATCTTCAATATCTGTCTTTCCCATTTTTCCAAAAATATTCAAAAAAAAGTTGCATTCAAAAGGATTTACAATAAATGCAGAAATCGTGTTAAAGGATAATATACAAAGTTGAGGGAAAAAGTAAGCTAAGTTCGTTATTTTTTAAGGCTTTCATGCAAATTTTGTTTGACAAAACGAAAGACTATTTGTAGGCTGTACTCTTGAATCAAATTAAAACAAATTGTTCAAAAAGAAGTATTGAAAACAGTCGGAGTTATGGAGCTCCCCTGACGCGCATTTTTGGCAGAGTAATGCGGTGAACACTCTCCAAGACAAGCCGCTCAACTAAAACCAAAAATTTAAAAAAAATGAAAATAATGTCTAATGAAAAATCCAAGATGTCAAAAAAATCGCTGTTTGAGGTATTTTAAATTTTAAAAGAAAATTAATTGCAAAGAATCGAACATTTTTAGATGAAAAATTAATTGTTCAAGTACACGAGAAGGTTAATACGAATAAATAAAAAAATGAATGAGCTGAACAATTTTTGAGATATCACGTCCGACGTGTTTAAAATTAATTATAAAATTAATTATAAACCTACGTATACGGGAAAAATGTCAATTTTTCAACCGCTTTACTTTTTCTTTCTATTTTAGCTGTGACTAAATAAAGTCCAACATCAAAATTCCTTTTCGAAAAAAACGACTTCACTTCTGCGCGATGTACAATGTAGGAAATAAATTATCCTCTAATTAAATTAATTTCAACGGAAAACTAACAAACTAATAAACGGCAACAGCGCTCGCACGGCGCCATTAGTAGACCGTGTATTGTCAGGATTTTTTTTTCGATATGATTTACTGCCGAAAACTGTTGGATCAAGCTTCAAATACCCAATCAGGCAAGTCTAAAGTCTTCACCGCATACCGGTGACTATAAAATAAGCAAGCGATGGTCGAACTGCACAAATGTAAATTCCTGCCTATCTTGTTGACTGCCATTTTTTTGAAAAATCGCGCATTCACGCCTTTCCGCCTCTAGTGATTGATTTGATTCGGTTGGTTGATTTGTGGAAGAGTTGCTTAAACGCGGGGTTCACCGAAGTCACAAATCCAATACTTTCCTCTGCCATTCCTAACAATAGTACATCTACATACATATACAGGATGGTTGAGACGATTCGATTCACAAATCAATAAGTAAGCCTAACACCTCCCGGGGTGTCGATTATTTCTCGCAACCGAAGTCAAAAAACGCTGTGGCATGTATGTGGAGATGAATACAACTGCGAAACGAGTAAGTACAAAAGTGATTCATTCATTATAACATCGAGCACTTGTTACTGTGTTTAATTTATTACCACATGCAGAGGTGTTTATCCAAGTTTGTTTTTTCCAGCTACGAGTACTGTTGGTGGGTATTCCGTCTCTGTTTGGCTAAATGTTTTTTATTCACCGATACCGATAAATTGGATAGAATTAACTCTCAAAGTGATGTAATTTTGTTTCATATTTTTGAATCTAACAAAAATTTTAACGCCTCCATATGACTGGCAAGCGACGAACCCATTCCCCAGTTACGTGATCTGGAGCTACATTAACTAGTTAATTAGTATTCCGGAGAGTACGTCAAGTTCTACTGCACTACAGCCACTAAAGACACCGCACGAAATGAACTACAACCCACTAGGCAACGGTCATCCGTCAGCGTCAGGCCCGAATCAGCGGACTGATTAACTTCACGCAACGCAACGGGAAACCCACGACATTCACATCCCCTCGTCACATAATAGTTTGGAAAGGTTTCTGGGGCTCGTCCGAACGGCGGTACATTACCAGCAATTTGTTTTCTTTGCTCTCGTACCTTCCGTGGTACGGGTTTTGGACTTCAATAAATCAGTCCCGCGGTTGACGTGCTGATTTACAAATTTCCTAGCTAATTTAATTTTCCTCTTGGTTATTCAAGTTCCCGCCCGGGATCGCCCAGCAGATTGTGGACACGCGAGTAGCAACCGGGCGGCTTCTGTTTGCTTGGAGTACTCCTTTGAATCTAGCGCCAGGCCCACTAGCTCTCGTCCAGCTGCTGCAATTTTTCTTTCTCTGGCGTAAAAGCCTATTTGATAGTCAATGAGCCACTCTAACTGGACGCAAAGCGTATTATGCTAATTGGATCATGTCCGAGAGGGTACCGTGCGCACAGGACATGGGGTGGTTCGCGAAGCTTCGTTAACAAGTATTTGAAATTATTTTAAAACTGAGCTTTGGAAAAAGGGTGTTGTGCCTATTATGGTAGTAGAGCCTGTTGTGCCCCTATTTCACACCCTGAGTCAATTCCTAGTCGCACCAGGAGTACTTGCTCCAGCTATTCTCATCCACGTCCCTTATCACCTTATCACCTTATTAATGGTTTACTTTTAGTCCATTAAATGGTCAGTCAATTATATTGAGCTAAGAATAACTAAGTTAGTCAATCTTTGCGTGACATTATTTATGAATGGTCCAAAATACCACTTTTAAACTCATTGTTTATGGTCTTTTTTATATTGTTGACAACACTCCTGCTATCCGAAGTTCAAATTGTTTTCGATGAAACAAACTCTTGATAAAGGGTTACGCAGAGTTTCAAATGCCATGAAAAACATTTACGTATCCGACAGTCAATAAACTATTCAAAGTTTTCAAGAACTAACATATATTCTCAATCGCATCGCTTACTTGAGGCGAATCCACCGACTACCCAATCCGTGGTACTTATGGGAGTGTCACTGAGTCGGGGCCGTTAAGTAAGTACCACATCAACACTTCCTTTCTCGTATCACAAGTTACAGTAAAGATGGTCGTGACCCGCAATGGTGGTTCTCAGGCGAAATTCTCGTTTGGACTGGATCAGTTGTTATTCCCAAACAATGCTCCTCAAGTAGTCTGGCTGGAAATGAAAGTCATCAGTCTGCAATCTATGAAGTATAGAGTGCTTACGCAACGCAATGAATTTAATATGTGGATATTTTTGGACTTTGATCCGTTAGTCAATCCAATAAAATGAATATTCTTCTTCTATAATATCATCCCAAAGCAGGTATTCATAATTTGAAAATGTCTAACCCATACATCCCGAGCAAATACTCATCGGTTCAAATACCATATAGCCCCTTAAAAAGACCTTAAACATGGTCCGTGCCAAAATTCACAACCATCAAAACACCATAAAATGGTCTCAGTAACCCATAAATACACCAACATATGGTATTTTATATGGGATCTGCCGGACCATGGTGATGGTGTTTTCATGGGTTGAACCCATTTCAAACACCCATGACAAACCCCATGAGCATGGGGGTATTATGGGCTTTTCGTTTGCTCGGGATACCTTACTTCGACATACAGCATTCCAACAGAATGTCAAGAAAATGAACACGTTTTGATTGAGCTGATTTTTTGTTCAACTATATATTTACTAAAGTATGTTAAAAAGGGGTTACTTGAGCATAAGCATAAGCATAAGAGATCGCCCGTAGTTGCTACTCCGTTATTGACCAGAACCAAATTAGGTTGCAAAATGTTCATTGGAACAACATGCTTGGGAATAACATGATGTACCACATTGTACAATCTATTCTGATCCCTGCATGCTGATCAATACCGACGCCGGCCACGTCCGAATGCAGATCTTCTGGGAAAGGAAGGAATGTTAGTCCGATACATGTTGCTACTAAAGACCGAGGAATCCTCTGCATCTCCACATGTATCACGGGAATGGGAGAGTTGTTAGTAAGTGTGCCAATAGCGTTATCATGTAATAATTGCTCTGGGCAGCCGGCTGCCGAGAATTTGGGAAATTTATCATTTGTTGTATTAATACGATTAGCAAAATAAGCAAATTGAACTCCGGATAGCTTATATTTCTTAATAATATTCAATCACGCGA
Organism: Topomyia yanbarensis; assembly: GCF_030247195.1. NCBI lineage: Eukaryota > Metazoa > Arthropoda > Insecta > Diptera > Culicidae > Topomyia > Topomyia yanbarensis. The sequence goes on along the minus strand of NC_080672.1, from coordinate 46,304,152 downwards.
CGTATTTTTTCGTGGTTTCTATAGTGTCGGTGCTGATTTTACCCAGCGATCGTTTGAATAAAATGAGGAATCTTATATAGAAGGTTCATCAGACTCTTTCATAGGTGTCGCGAAGTTGGTGTTCTAGGATTCGTTCCATGCAAGCGATGTGACCTGTACATAGTTTATTAGGTAGTAGTTTAGTAAGTTTTCGAGAACACGATCGCTCGAAAAAGAAGATCCTGTTTAGATTTTGGTTCTTTTTAAACTCTGGGTAGCCGGCTACCGGGAGTATCCTATGTTTTCTAAACAAAAGCAATTTCAACTCCACACAGCCGATCGTGGGAGTATTGCCTAGAAAAGCTAATCTTATCTGCGTAATGGGCCGGATCACTATTTATTGCGGCATTATTTAGACTAATTTCGCTATACCTTCTCCACGATATATTTTTTTGGGTTGCAAACTACCGAGTGATAACATGTTATACAGACAAAGAGTTATGATAGCTCGAGATGTTATAAATCAACGAAAGTATCCTATTTTCCATATCGGATTGTTTGTGAAATACACGTATACGAACGATTATATCGAACATTAAAGGGAAATACAGAGGATCGTTAACCTGATGCACGGGCTTGTTACCAATATCGGAACTTGAAATTAGATTCATTAAAACAGACGCGGCGAATTTTCAGTACGTATTGACCCGCGATCATCGATACTAATCAAATTAAAGTCTTATTGGAGCTGATTTCCCAACAACTATTCATTTTTACGGTATTGTTTTCTCTGCTAGATCTGTTCGCACCCTCTCATTCTGCTACTATTGGCAGAAGGTTGATAGCACCCAGTCGTCGCCGGTCTAAGGACCAAATGCCATCAATAGACTTAGACTCGCGTAAAGGCATAATAGAAAGCTAACCAATGAACATGACTGCAAAACACTTATTATTCGTGCTGACATAACTGAAGGTAATTGCTTACCGGTCCCCGATCCCTCTCGCGAATTGTCAATTCTCAAACTTTATACATAATTGAAGTCATTATTCCACTCAAATTAGGCCATGTGTTTTCCCTAAGCACATTGAATGCTCTTTGGATCAGTTCCCCCGTTGGTAAAACAAACCATAAACAAACATATAAATTAGTTTGCTCAGTCCAAAGAAAAGTTTGCCGACCGGCAGACACGTGTTCCCTTACCGTGCCATCACATCAACTAACACCCAAATTTAGCTTCCGATGGCCCTACAATTTCTGACAAAGTGAAGTTCTGGAATGTTGAGATATTTATCACTGTTTACGAAAGTAAAAGTATTATAAAGCTAGTGTCAGGCCTTCATGAGACCTCAAGAAGTCACTTTTGGAGGTATTCGTAAATATAGATTTGTCGGTGGACGGTTCCAGATTTAATAAAAATATAATACAAAATTTAACAGATCTACAGATCGCTTGCCACATAAAAAACTTTTTGTGCAATTCGACAGCTCCATCTTAGGCCAATTCAATAAATTTCCTACATGAAAGTTTACTTTTTTTTAAAAAACGGGAAGTTAAACCTTGGCGTGGAAAAGCCGGTATATTAATATATGCTGTTACTTAGTGTAGAATTAGATCTCGTCCTTTATGGCTATTATACAACCGCCAGAAGAAACTTAAAACGTAGGAACACAATCGAGAATAGCGAATCAGAAAAGGTGGCTATATGTCAGTGATTCACTAAATACAGAATGGATAAAGGTTATGATGTAAAACCTTAAGGTCCGTCCAGGTTAAGTACGGAGCAATACCTCGACCTAGGAACTCCTTAAGTCTTCGGTACGGAGCAATACCTCGACCTAGGAACTCCTAGCATGTTGTTAGTCGCCTCTTACGACATGGGAGCAGTTCCCAGAGGTTCTATTCTTGGCTGAAATAGTGCAAAAAGATTTCAGCCCGCCGGACACCACACGGCTTTGTATGTTAAAAAGGGGTTACTTGATCCCATAAATTGACATTTGATCCTCTCATACACACCGCTGACCATAACAAAATTCACACCATACCAATAGAAGTAATTGTTGCAAGAAAATAACAAAAATGCTTTGTAGAAACTTAACTATAATTGTTTACTACAGTATAAGTAGCAACAATGCATCCCATATTTGACGTTTCTCAACCATAACAACATGCAGCTTTAAAATAAATTAAATAACAATGTCTAATCACAATAATCTAATCAATATCACAACCCATTTAAAACATTGAATAGGCTAAAGGGTTTATTTTGACCCTATTAATAAGGGTGCCACACTATTTCATTAATTATTATTTTCATTACTCAGCGTCTTTGCTGTTTGCTGTTTTCTAATATAATAACAAAAATGGCTTGAAAATGGTGAAATTCTACTATTTTGGGCACAGTGAAACCCCAATTATCGCACTACCATTTGAGCAAAGATGGCAGGCTCTGCTATAACCAAAGGCTTCAAATGGGAAGGGTGATGATAGAAACATGGTAAAAACAGGCTCATTACCCTACATGCTCTTTTAAACATGTTTTCAAAGAGGGATCAAATGTCCTCAAGATAGTCTACACTAATCTAAGAATTTTCCATTTGTTTGATGCTTTCCAGAAATGCTTGTTACGTCATTCCTAGAAACCATATGATATTACAAAAAATATTTAATTTTTTATCATTTCACGGAGTTGAATTGAAAAATAGAAAAGGGGATCAAGACTCCTCAGCCTCCCCTATATATAAACGCTCATTATATAATTGAATTAAATTGTAGTTGATGTAGTTTTCTATTTTTGGTCATATCACTATCCATAGTGCAACGTTTCGAAGGAATAACCCTTCATCTTCAGTCGAAAACAGGGTTTGAACATAGATTAGATATAATATTCTCAAAATACAAACGTTTTCAAATTTTGTCAGGACTACGAATATTTTCTTTTTCAAGTTGTATGTCATATATTGAAGACCCGTTTTTATTAGCCATCGATTTTATCGGCCAGCCAGAGTTATCGGACTATGTCTAGGGATTAAAAAAATTGTTTTGCAGCTTTCATTTGATATCAAAAAGAAATAAAGAAATATGTTTTGTACATGAGAATTGTCATTTTTTGTCAGCCGCATATAGCCTTTAACCGAAAAATAGAGCCAGGATTCATTTCAAACTTTAGTTGTGCAAAGAATTAGAATAAAATGGGTGCACGCGTTTCGAGAGATTTATCTAATTATCATCAGTCGATTATCTGGGCTTTTTTACTAAAGGAATACTAATTTTGGTCAGGCGTACTCAACTTTCGTCTTAGTTATATATTCAGTCTTGAACATAAACTCGAACGAAATGGGGATTTGGGGCGATTTTTCAGACCTTTTTGCATAAAAAGCACCTTTCCAGGTACACGTCAACTAGCCTTTTCAAAAAAAAAAGTTGTGTTTTGGGTCCATTTTTCCCACTGTGCAGCAGGTAAATACATCAATTCTGGATAAATCTTCATTTTGAAGTGAGCTTATGCATTGTTTTGTCTTTGAAGTGTACTTGCATATTCATTATTACGAAATAGTTCGTTTATTATTGAGGTAATTCATGAATTGTTTTCGAGATTGAATTCCTCGAGTCACGAAGATGTGTTTTCACATCCAGATATACAAAATCGGTTTAATTTTGCCCCTAAAACACCAGTAAAGCAATACTCTTTGTGTAGCGATCTCATTTTTAGTTATTGAAAATTAACCCATTCATGCCCATGTTGTTTGTGGACAACAACGTTTTTAAACAGATATAACTTTTGATTGAGGCAAGAAACAAATAAGGCTAATAAATGTGATTATTGGCTTTCATTTGAGTATTAACAGTTACAAGGATCAGCTCTAGAACTGAAGTTATTGCAATTAGTCTGATTGAACTCCGATGGATCAGTGCTGCCAGGGACCGTTTACGTTGTCGACGGAAAATGAATTTTTCATATAACTTTGTTATATTGCCATATTAGTGAAAACTGATAAAACTTATCAATTTAGACTATTTTTGGCTACGTTTTCCACGCAGTTGGACTATTGTAAATATTCTAGGAGAATTGTAGTGAGCATTGGAAGGTAAAAATTGAGCAGCTTCTAGCACTGCAAGGAAAGCACCTACTTTTATGAAAAAAGGTTTTTCGAGTTGCTTCCACAGGGCACAGTGGTCGCAATGGTACCAAAACGTGCGTTTAATTAATAGTGCTCTAGGAGTTGATTTTAGCTATTTGGTGTGTTAGAAACACTTTTTCAGAATAGAAACCTCCTTCTTTTGATGTATACTGAATTGTGATTAATCCACCTAAAAGTGAGATAGAAAATTTATTTCCACTAACTTTTAAGATAGGAGCACGATGTCAATGACAAAGTTATAGTAAATTCTACTGCGAGAAAACTTGTTGAACATGCAAACTCTCCAAAATGTAATGGTGTTAAGATAAAGCACGTTGTTTGTGGGAGGCACCCACTTGTTTAAATATTTTTTAAAAGTAATTTCCGAAAGCAAAGGTTTTTCCATCAGAAACGCGAATGGTACTGTTATATTTAATGGTCAGGTCAGTCCATCCATCTTTAATGAGATATCCATTTCCAGTATACTGAGGACCTTTTTGTTTAGCAATGTTTTAACCATACTGTCATTTGCCTCACTGCAGAACTATTTCCCGCTGCTTTTCTGCCAATCCACAACAAATTTCTTCAATACACATAGTTTAAATACTTCTAGAAACGATAGCATTTTTACATGTTTGAGCCATTGCAGTTACACTACTCAACTTGCAAATTATCGATTACTGTTATTATTCAAAACAGTCAAACTAGTACGCTAATAAAAATCTGCTTTGAGTTAGAATCAAATCCCAAAATAAGAATAAATATTAGATCAAATATACAGATTGTGCAATATAGACTTAAGTAAAGCTTGGCGTAAAGTAGCCCCAATTGTAGATAAAATGGACATATGGTCACCAATTACCAAACAAACAAAAATACAGATAAAAATTACAAACACAAATAATTGCTCTACATTGCCAGGTTAATTTCACGAATCTATATCCTCTTATCTAATAATTTGACTAGTATATCACACTTTCCCAAGAGAATTTAAGTTACAATGCTTTTTGAGTATATTTTATATTTCAGTTTCATCGCCTACTACGATTCCTTGCAAGCATTTTCTTATACCTATATACATTTTTTATGTTTGTGTTGAACCAGCGAATACCAGGGGAGGCCGATGCTAGTTGGCGGTGTTTTCAGTTTTCAATTTATAGGTAGATCTTGCAAAATAAAACACGCGGCATGAAAGAGCAGACAGTTGGCAACATTACTGATTTTTTTTTTCAATTTGTTTATTTGATAAGGCGCGTATGCGTTAGCTTAATCTCATTACTGATTGTTTGAAAAGTGTTTGATGCGTTGTCTCCATTTTTAGAGACAAAAATATGTAACGCAGAAAACCCACCAACTTACCCCGGCCCCGGGGTAAGTTGGCGGTATGTGAGGATACGCCAAAAACTAAGCAATCAAATGGAGATGCAATTACTTCAAGAGTTCTTTTAGAACGTGCTGAATGTCTTTTCGAGAAAACTGTATATTAACCGACATTTGCAATTATATTTTAGTTTCAATACCCCGGCATTTTGATTTTGACTAGTACTCCCTATTCAAAAGCAAATTTTCGAAAATCTTCATGCAATTGGCCGGAATAAATCTCTCCGACATTGGCGAGATACGCAAGAAATAGATTTTCTTACACTGGAGTAAGTTCCAGAAATAAAAATTTTTGATGACTTTTTTGCACTGTAAATAGTATCACCAACTTGCCCCGCGTGAAGCACCGCCAACTTTCCCCAACCGCATATTTTATAAAAAACTATTTAAAAAATAATTTTTGTTTGTGGCTAGATGTAATATCTATACGGATACTGAAAGCTCTTTTCATGCGCTATCGAAAAATATAATCATTCGTGAAATAGATTGAAAATCACCCTAAATAACACAAAGTATTTAAAATTTAGAAGATTTACTTGGTATGCACAAAAACACAATATCACCCACAACTTCCACAAAACGAATCGTTTTGCAACAAAAACACATTGGATAACGGGTTTCATATAACTTGAGGTACACAAGAAGAGGCAGCGCTATATGTCTAATAGAAACAGAGAAAAAGGGATTCCGCCAACTTACCCCAACCGCCAACTAGCCCCGGGCTCCCCTACTATGTTATATCTGAACTAACACGAAATTGAGGTTTAAAGTTTTAAGTATAAGCCACGTCTCCATAAGGGAACAAGATGAAAAACTATAACTTTGCGTCTACTACTCCGATCTCTATAAAAATTTTAGATAACATTTTTAAGATCCTGAACTTTACGATAGGAGAATACAAAAAATCGATTTTTTGGACGACCTCAACATATGTATCCACTAAAGATCGGTTCAGCCGATAATTATATGACATTAGTGCACATACATACAGACACTGCCCCAACTTATCGAGCTAAGTCGATTGGTATATGAGACTCGGCTTTTCGAGCCTAGGAAACAGATTTCAGAAATTGAGCCAAACAAATACATTTCTTTTGTAAGAAATATAAAACGTAAACGAAATAGATAGGTAAAAAGCCCATCGTCGATTTTTCTGCTCATTCGTGATCTGCCAACACTTGACATAGTATCTGTTCTAGTAATTGATATAATTCGTCAACTGGGACAGCTTGTTAATTTCTTTTAAGACGCTTTTCCACAATTGTGTTTTCTCTTAGTTAAAAGTATACAGTTTTATAACAGTTCTACGGCAGTGTTCTCAAGATAAGCTTTAATAAGGATGTCATCGAACTTTTATTATACCATTCTTGAGATGTGGGGCTGCAGGAAAATGGTCTTTTAAAAGTGCTCATAAGCTTAATAGCTTGTATGAAATATGGAATATTACGGAAGTTTTTACAAGTGTTATTGTCAGATTCTGACGAGACAAAATCAAAACATAAATCCCTCAACTTGCAAATGAATAAAACCAAATAAAATTTGGATTGTTGCTTAATTTCAGGCGTGGCTTTGCAGGTTCACAATTAATAGAACTATTATATTCAATATTAATAACCACAATTAAAAATTGAAAGACCAATATTCAATTCAATAAATAAATAACTGTGAGATACTATTATTTTAGAAAAGACTTATTAAACGCTTCAATTAGTTTCTAATTATTTCGTCTTGATGTTAATACTTATTTCCTCCATTCGACTATTCCACCAAATTCTCTGAAAATTGAAAAGGCATTGTTTCATAAACAACCCACCTTATATTTCAAACGAAGACGGAGATAACGTATACAGCAATCTATTTTTAACAACCACCCTAAGGCATCAATAGCAGACTAAAAAGGGCTTCCGCTCCGGTCGTAACGTGAATGCACAATTAACTGCGGACATGATCCCATTTACACCTTTACTCTTTATTTCAGATCATCGGACAAGTTGCCTGACTTGCTAACTCATCGAGTCATGGTTCGAAAGCACTGCACACACTGTAGGCTTGTCCCGAGCGACGCACGGCACTTTACAATATACGGTGTTTATTCTGATGTCGACACTTGCGAAGAAAAATGGTTTCCTTTTTAGAAAATACGTACTTCGGTAGCTTTCAAGATCTGAATAAATAGTACTATAGACAAATTATTTTGCACCTACTGAATTTAGTTTTCACTTGACTCGAAATCACTGAATCACTATTGTGGACCTATAAATATCGCTAGGCGATTGTCGCGCGTTTTTGTTTTCGGTCGCTCGGCCGCACCGTGTGGAAACTTTGCACAATGATTTATTGGACGCCAGCCACGTTGCTGGAGAACGTTTTGTAGTCCACACGCACTACTCTCTTCTCGGCACACGATACTGACCAGGGGCTACTCGGCGGACCCAGGCTAAATCAACCGCACGCGAAGACCAGCAGGTTGTGGACTGGCTTAGCTGATTGGACACCGGACCGTTGAAGGCTCTAGATTGCCGAGGATTGGCGACCATGTTCAGTTCTCAAGTAGCCCACGATAAAAAAAGGGATTGTACGGTGGTGCTTAGGCTGTCGGGTCCACTGCCGGGCTGCAGAACGCGTCGTTGTCGCCGTCGTCAAGATCTTGTGAACAAGCGATCTAGTGCTGGCTTGATACACTTTGAAGGAGGAAAAAACTACAGTTTCGCGACCCAGCCCACACCCAATAAAAACGCTAAGCTTTCCCGCACCACACGCCGCACAAGGTAGTGTGTACGTACGGTAGGTACTGCATTGAATGAGGGGGAAAATAGAACGGCCTAACGGCCGACGTGTCCCAGTTCGAGGTCGGAGTTTCGTTGGATTTATTGTACAGGTACGTGCGGTTTCGGTTTGCAGAACGAGGTATGCATGGATTGCCTCATTTTCCATACTGTACCCTTGGCTGCGGGGTAACTGCGTTGTTGTTCAGCTATTTCGGTTTTGTTCGACGATAGGAAACGGAATGTTTACCATTTGTAATGGAATGTAATTAGGCAACAAATTAATTCATCCGGTGATGCTTAGAAGACACTACTGTATTCATAGACGAAGAGTAACTGGTTTGAAAGTGGACTTCTAAAGTGAGTGGCCGTGTTTTTTTAATCCTAAAACGAAAACTGTGTTTCATAGAAGATAAATAGATAATTTTGAGCTTATTTTATGCGTTCTCATTCCGATTCTATTAATCCGTCACAGTAATAAGCTTCCTAATAAGCAATGAATTCAAATTAAAATCAACAACGGATCGGCAAACAATTATTTTCTCAAAACAATCCAATAAATCAACGGTTCTGTTTTGGCCTGTTTGTCCGAAAGTGATAATTATTTCCTCTATGTGCGTACCCATAATTACATAAATGGTACGTGCTTAACATTAGATCGCCACAGTCGTGTGCACGATCGGGTCAATAAATATCACGTTTACGTTGCGGTGCCGATGACGGGGAGTGGGGGCGCTGTTGCCCGGGTTTAAAGCCATTCATACATATTTATCTTATATCCCCGAGATCACTCTGAGCTACGACTGAGTAAAAGACATCATTACATACGGCTGTAGTGCGGTTGGTATCGGTATGCTGTGGAACGGTCGAACGTCAACCAACCAACATATTCTACGCCGTACGAGTGGGTGCGGTTTTCAGCTCAATCATTATGGGAAGGAAACCGTTCACCTTGTCCTTCGTTTGATTGTGCCGAATTCGCGTGTCGTACAGGATCTGTGGTTAGATTGATTAGATATGGATTGAGCGGTGATCTGCAAGATGGGTTGTTTGTTCGGTATAGAATCGGCTTTTTTGTAAATGAAGTGTGTATGGTTCTAATGGTTGTTTGACATTTAGAAATAATCTAAACATTGGCGGAAAGAATTTTTGGCTTCCATTGTTGTCCAAATCAAGACAATAACGTACCTTGATCTTGACAATAGTCATGTTTCCGTGATCTCCACTCAGCAAGATGTTGCAAATTTGAGTCACGTATTTAATTAAGGTTTGTTAATTCAATTATTTGCAAAAACAATCAACAATATTTGGAAGCAAAAATACGAATCATTTTTCTTTAATAATCATCATTAGTATATCGCAACTTCTTGCGAAAATTCATTAACTAATTAGCTTTGGTCATACTTACATGATATTCTTCGTATATGTTATCGGAATATTGCGTGGAGTTCGTATTGAAATCCATTATAGCACAGGCTTATTTTTTTAATTGTTCTAGGTATTAAATCAGTATAGCAATATTTAACCAAAATATATACAATGTAGTTTTATTTCTAAAATGCTTATATTTATTAATTCTCTAGACCTTAAACGATCTCCTATGAAAAATGATTCAATAGTGTCTTTGCCCTCGCGCTTAACTAAATATATGCGATCGCAACATTGTGCTCGATTCAATCAAGTTGCTATAAATAATAACAAACGTTCTTTTGGTGTCAGCTGTGCTGTGCTTATTTGCTAGCACCGTTCTCTACTATCTACTTAGAATATGCAAATCTACAAATTGATGTTTAAGATTTTCCCACTTTGGAGGGCACAGGGAGTAGAACGGCTGCACTACCACCAACTTCAGAGACTCGAACCTTCTGGCGCTCTCCTCAGAAGCGGTTCGGTTTCGCAATTACCCTTAGTTGAAGGCAAAATGTCATGTTATGTTGCGTCGGCGTATTGGTTGAGGGAAAAAAAAAATGTCGAAGCATAATAACAGTATAAAGTATGTGCGCATTCCACAACAAATAGGACTATTACACAGCTTTGCACAGTTCCTGAAAGCATGATAAAACTGCACATTAATGTAGAATCGACTGGAAATTTTCGATAGGACCGTTTCAGGATTACTCGGAGTCATTGGGTGCTATTGAACTAAGGGCCTCTGTCATTAAACAGATGTAAACAGAAGTACATTCGAGAAACCACATCGAAGAGATAACTAATTTCAACATGTAGTATTTTAAACCTCGGTTTCTAAAACGAGGCATATTATTATAATAACAATTGGAAAGATAAATAAATCCCTCGGCATAATATTGTACATTGATGTAGTCTGGAAGCGTTTCCACCAAAGCTGTATTACAATGACTATATCACATAAAAATTTGGGATACGAATATTTTCACTTTAGATAAGTTATATTATGATCAAATTTAGCATTTACTTGTTGATCTTTCTTACTCACTTATGCCATTGTCAAATAATATGTTCAAGTATCTGAAGTTGGTGGTTTAGGGCCAAGTTCTCACTGGAAGCACCTTTCTTTTATTGCTATATTTTAAAATAGTTCCATCCTAACACTAACTAACCCAATAAATTGCTTATTCACAAGCCTGGTCACATACGTGAACGCCCGCGATCTTGTCAACAGTCAAACACCCCGGTAATTAAGTGAACATTTTAGCACCCAAAAATTTATTAACGCGGTCTCAAACGTCAAAACACAGCTCGCACAATCACGAATCGGTCACGTCTGAAAGTCTCTACGTTTCATCCTAGCAGCCCAAACTCAGGCCTTCAGTTGGAACAAAAAAAAATAAAAATTAGACAACACGTTCCATGGCGACATGACCGGGAACTCTAGTGAAATGGGAGAACCCACTTACTTTCTTGTATCTGAACCATACACTAAAAATTAAGTATATTCGTGGTCCGCTTATACGCTTATAAAAACGTCAACATACAAACGCTCGAGTTCTTCGCGATCATCCACGTACGCTTACGCCCACGATCTCGTAAACGGGACAACACCCCGGTAACTAAGTGAACGGTTTACCACTTATAAATTCGGAAACGCGGTCTCAAGAGTGAACCTCCAAACGCCCGCGTTCGCGCGATCATGAATCTGTTTCGTCCGGATGTCTATTCTGGCCAGTCCCTATTCTCGGCCCAAGTAGCATAAGTCGAATGCCTTCAGGTGGACCAATCAAAAAGCACATATCCACAAAACAACACGTTCCATGGCGACATAAACACGAATTTATGCACGCGAAGTCACATACACGCGACAAACAAACGTACAACTGCTTGAACCCTTCCCGATCATCCACGTGACCATCCGCGTTCTTGCAGACATAATAACATCCCGGTGATAATATGAACGTCTCAGCACTTATAAACATCCAAACGCGGTCTCAAGCGTGAACCTACAATCTCCTGCACTCGCCCAATCATGAATGAGCCAGGTCCGGAAGTTTCTATCCTCAGTACCAGAAGTGTAGGTCCATGTCTTCTATTAAACCAATTAATAAAGAAAGCTCTCATATCCACTGGACAACACGTTCCATGGCGACATAACCGGGAACTCTAGTGATATGGGGTAACTCACTCTCTAATGTGAACTGTACACCGAAAACTAAATATCAGAATATCAGTCCACGTGACCATCCAAGAATGCACGTGAATATGTGAATGGCCACAAGGTTAAAAATTGATTTTATACACGTGAAATTTCATGCACGCATGCTTACGCGACAAACATGTTAGTATACAAACGCTTAAGCTCTTCGCGATCAACCACGCACATCTACGCCCACGATCGCGCAAACTTGATAACACCTCGGTAATAAGGTGAATGTTTTAGCACTTACGAAGTTTCAAACGCGAACCTACACACGTCCGTGTTCGCGCGGTCACGTCCGGAAATCACTTCCCCTCCATCCTAGCAAGTTAGGTCCATGCATTCAGTTGGATCAATCAAAAAATAAAGCTTATCCACTAGACAAAATCTTCCATGGCGACATGAAAGGGAACTCTAGCGATATGGAAGATCTTACTTTCTTCTAGCATATGAACCGTATACCGAATATTATGTATCAGATGAACGGTCCGCGCGCGATCATCCAAGAACACACGCGAATATGCGAAAGGCACACGGTTATACAATAGAATTTAACACGTACACGTTAGCACGCGCGACATACAAACACACACGCGATCAAACACATTGAAGTACATATGCTCGGGTCCTTCGTGATAGTACACGCGCTCGCAAAATCACTATATCTGAACCGTACAATGAATATAACATTCAGAATCACGACCCGCTGCAATTGGTCTTAAGCAGTGCTTCAGTGGGCGACATTGCCTGTCTCGTCTGCAATTGTAGTGAGTGGTTCTGACGGGGAGCCCTTCCAAGGATCTAGCTCTATAGCTCCAGTAGGACAATTGGAAAGATAACAAAATATTTGAAGACTAAAAATATATTTGAGTTGCGACTCTTATAAGTGCATCCATATAGCCTAATCCACATTTAACAGTTTGCAGGTAAATTAACATGCACAGAAAAAAATATTTTATGATTTTACATTTAATTTCATACACATATTTGGAGCATGAAAAAAGATATAAAATTAAATCATTCCGCAAATACAGTGCTTTTTCCCATGAATTTTGATTTAATTTTACACGTTGAATGAACATTACAGTATTATTTACTGAAAAGCCAATGGTCAAAAAGCTGTATTTAGGAATACAAAACTGTTTGCGCCTAAACCGTTGGTTTTAGATATATGGTATCTTTGATACTTAGATATGTGAAATTCAGCTACATAATGTTTCACAAAGTTATAAATCAATCAAATGATGATGATGATGGTCCCACCTCATACCCCCACAAAGGTGTGAGCTGAACGATTTATCTAAAAGATAATTAATATTTTGATCCATAACAAAATCAGTTAACCAAAAGAAATGGACTGGTTCAATTTTCAGACATAGCCTTTCCTTCAAAAGAACGTAACCAGATACATTTCGAATATTCCGCCAACAACCAGGGTCCATCAAGAAAATTTCCATTCCGGGAAGATACTTGATAGAATCTTGAAGCAACTTTTGTGAAGAAACTATGTGGCTATCTCTAATGGTTTATGTGCTATGATTTTTGCAATATTTAAGGTAGGGTGGTTCTTGAAAAATTGGCTTTTTATTAATATCTTTTTATGTGTTAAGTTCTCGCTAATACTTTGTTCTAGAGGTTTCAGAACTTTTGTAAATACACATTTTTGCTGAAATAATAAAGTTTCTATCTCTTTTGTTTGCATAGTTACAGGCGATTTTCAAAACAAATTTTTTTTCAAAGTTGTATATCTTCCAAGGTTGCAAATGAATTTTCAATCTTTTAATTTCATTTGAAAGATCGGAACTTTTCTAGTTTTTGGTAAAAAAAAACTACAGAAGCGTTATTTCTGTAACAAAATTAAATAATTTTTAAAAATGGTATATTTTTCAACAAAAATCGTTCATAACTTTTCAAATAGACGAGATAATAACTTTATTACTTCAGCAACAATATGCGCTATACAAAGTTCCAAAAGTGCTTCAAACAAAGTATTTACGATAAATCAATGTATGAAATGACAAATGAAAAATAGTGATTTTAAGGGGTCACATTTTCTTTGTTCAATCTCTTATGGTAAAATCAACTGAGAAATAGCCAATGTGTGTGATAATGCCGATGGTCATTGGTCAATAGAATGGACTTGTAAACGCTTTTGAAAGAACAGTCTACCGTACATCTAAATGGTTGCGTGGATTTACAGTAGTGTTAATTGCATGCAAACTATCGTTAATTCTAAATCGGCCAACACAATTTATCTATGCTCACTTAAGTAAATCCTTTTTGGTTTGGACTAGTGCTCGAAACGAGTGCTAGAAAGAAAATGCTTTAGTTCACGTCTTGTTATCTTAAAATAAAAGCTTGAAACGATTTTGTTATTCATAGCAGCGGCAATTATTGTATGTTTTTACACAGTGGCGTAGCCAAGTGGGGGTTTTGGGGGTTAAAACCCCCTTCAAACCAAAATATTTGAATTAAAGAAAAAAATGATGTTGACTAGTTTATTAAATAATCAAATAATAATTTTGGAAGTTTATTATCTGTTCATTACATTGAGAACCTAATGTTTTAAACGTTATGGGGACTTTTTGTAAATTTTGAGAATGGGATCTTGTAACTAATATTTTAGTGAGGATAGTTGATAGTTGATAAATCATGTAAATATCAAGCAAAATAGCTTAATGAAAAAGCTTACATAGAAACTGATGAAAAATTGCGTTTTACGCTTGTCTCTAACAGGTCGGAATCGGTTTTTATGTGCATTTGATTTTTTTGGGTTATCACTTATATAAAATGACACTATTGATTGGTAATAAAAAAAATGAAAATATTTCAAGTTTTTCGCTATTTAAGATGTACATTTGGGTATCGAATTGAATGGCGCCAAGATTCCATAATTTGGAAACCATCAGCTTTTGAAGGTTTAGTATTTAGCAGCATACTTTTGTTGATTAATTTTTCCAGTTGGATGCATTACTAATTCCAATCAAATTTGGTTCGAGACTTAGTGTCTTCAGCAAAGTTTTCAAGAATGTTATTGCAAATAGCTTGGTTGAAGATATTAATGCAACCCGTATTTGTGCATTATAGGTCATATTGCATCACGAATTCCCTGACTAACGCTTATAGGCGGCAGCAAAGAATTTGGGAGAACACCTTGTAGATGACGTTTGCTATCCTAGTATGCAAAAGTGACTTCAACGCCACTTTGGTCAAATTTAATTTTTTCGTATTTTTAAGTTCACTACGAAAATTCGCATCTTTCAGTGCAAAAGACTTCAAATAAAAAATAACCTGTTGAAATGCGAAAAGCAAAGTGGCGAAAGCATGCTTTTATCCGCACCATGCAAGAGTTGAAAATTGATTTCCTGAAAAATATACTCGATGGCATTTACGTCACCTTTGCATACAAGGGCAGTTCAGTAATGTGATTAATCGGTTTTTAGTTGCAAAAATCCCGTTTAACACCATTTTTATAGATGGGACATACTACTCCCTACATCCTATACTTCGGTAAAATCTCCTCCTTCCAGATCTTCAAAAGCACCCAGTGGAGTGCTCTAGCCAATTCCTCTAGTCTGTGTTTGAGTAGCTCACATGACAGTTGATCATTGCCAGCGGTTCAACCGTCCTATTTTTTCATGAATCTAAGGTAGTAATCTGTTGTCGACTGCGCGCGTCTCCAAGCTGATTCATACTCTTGTCGTCTACTGTTTCGCAATTTGGGTGTTCGTCATAGTATACTTATCAATCGTGAGAATTTCTGCACATTATTTATAAGGTGTACAGACTATCCTGTGCGATAACCGGTTTACACAATACCCCCGGCCTATCAGGATGTTTATGTCGCCGATGACGAGCTTAACATTCCGCCATAGGCAGCTATCATAGATATGCTCCAGCTGCGCATAAAATGCATCTTTCTCGGCTTCGTGAGGTCAGTGCACATTGATAATGCTCTAGTCGAAGAAATGGTTTTTGATCAACACTACACACATCCACTTGATCACGCATTGGCGCATTTTGCCCAGCTCTTGTGCCGTCGCTCGATCCCCGCATTTCCACACCTTCTGCCCCATCTATCAAAGCTCCTCCAATGCTACGGTTTCGAAGTTGCGAGATTTCAGCTCATGCTTTTCTGCTTGATTGATAGTAAAGGGGTGTTTTTGGACCACTCGTTGAACTTGACCTAACCTGTCTCGTAGTCCGCAATCCAACATAACTGACATCAGCGACAGATATTTAGTTCTGCCTACGGTAGGGTTATAGCGCCCATGCCCGCTCACACCATCCGATTTCACTATTACTACAGGACACAGTATTACCCAGTCGATCGCGGCCTACTGATTAAATGTCAGCAATAGATCCGCCAGCATTTTTGAAAAATATAAGATTTTCGTCAAAACCCCCTCCAAACCAAATTTCTGGCTACGCCACTGTTTTTACAACATTCATACAATGTTTGAAAGTATAAATTAAATATCGACTATAATGATGGCTGTCGATAAGTTAAGGAAAGATTTTCAATTCTTTGTTACTATAAACAAATAAAAGCAAGAGATCTGAAAATCGCTAACAGCGAACTGGTAAAATGACTCATAAAGCATAATTCCCTAGCATCTATATAATGCATGATGACGGTACTTGCTTTATTGGCCACGTAATAGATAACTTTTATTTAGAGTTTACTATAGTACGCTATTAACACTATTGTAAACTCGCGCTAACATATAGTTGTACGGTAGACTGTTTTATTTTCAAAAAGTGTCACATATTCAATAGATTTTCTGTGACTTTTGAAATTATCACACACATTGACTAATTCTCAGTTGATTTTACCATAAGAGATTGAGCAATGAAAACGTGACCCCTTAATATCACTATTTCTCATTAGTCACTTTTTTTAGCAGAAATAACGCTCTCGCAGTTTTTTCACCAAAAACTAGAAAAGTTCCGATCTTTCAAATGAAGTTAAAAGATTGAAAATTCATTTGCAATCTTGGAAGATATGTAGCTTTGAACAAATCCATTTTTGCTTTGAAAATCGCTTGTATCTATGCAAACAAACGAGATAGTCACTTCATTTCTTCGGCAAAAATGTGTATTTCTAAATGTTCTAAAAAACCTTTAGAACAAAGTATTTGCGAAAAATTAACACATAAAAAGATATTAACCCATTATTGCCCAACTTATTTTTCACGCGCAACACAAATTGTGTTTTCCGATCGAAGAAAAATGATGTGGTCATTCCAGTAAAATTATTTTTGTACTCAAAGTAGCTGATATAATAAGGAACAACCAGTGAAAATTTAAAATTGATCGGTTAATCGGTTCCTGAGATATCGATGAACTTTTCAACAAAATACAACTCCGAGATAATCGAGTTTTACTGTCGGTGCAGCGAGTCAACGGTCTAGCGTATCAAACACTACGCACCGCCTACGAGTGGTCAATGGGTAGCGGTCTACGAATAGCTGTAACTCAAGTTGTAGTATTCCGATATTTATGAAACTTTGAGAAAATTTTTCTCAGTATATGTAGTTTCAGAATATCTAATTTACACAAATTCGATTTTTTTCATCCTAACAAAAATTGTGTAACCCCTTAGGGGAAATTTATTAAAAACAAAACATAAACACCGGTTTAACCACTCTAACTTCTCTAAACATATTCTGCAAGAATATATGAACAATATTAACTCGTTGATAATGCCTGTTCTGCGTTATTAATTGAGTAATAGGAGTTAATCTTAGCACCTACTATATATAGTAGGTTGGGCAAAAATGGGTTAATAGAAAACCAATTTTTCAACAGCCACCCTACCTTAAATATTGCAAAAAATCATAGCACATGAACCGTTAGAGATAGCCATATAGTTTCTTCATAAAAGTTACTTTAATTTGATTAAATTATAACTTTGTAGAACATAATGTAGCTAAATTTTACATATCTAAAAGTTGATACTTTGAACACCATAACCACAAGGATCACTCAAATTCAACTAATTTAAAAAATGGCAATAAAGTTCTGAGAAAGTTTGTTTGAAGATACTATATATCTAAATCCAACGGTTTAGGCGCAAATAGTCTTGTCTTCCTCAATACAGCTTTGGGACCATAGTGCAATGTATTTATATTTATGTTTACTCAAAAATGACTGAAAAACATATTACGTGTAATCTAATACGAATAAAAGTGTAAAAGCATATGCATTTTGATGCATTATGTACATTGATATTAATTTGATTTTCAATCAAATTTTTGATTGAAACATTATTTGTTTACATGTCCTTTAAATTTTATCATTTTTTGGTGTGTGCGGTAATCTAACCTTCATAGTTACATGGTGTTGTTTGAGGAAGTAGCAGTGTAGCATGAAAAGTATGTATATAGTGAATATTGTATTGTAATTATTGTTCAAGAATACTGCTTAGTTTATAATTAGAACCCATAGCAGCGAAAACCCGTTTTTATCAGCTCCCTTTGTTTATGTTAGGTTGACAAAATGGAGACAATGGCAAATCCCGCCAAAAAGTTTCAACTTGTTAACAAATTTTAAATTAGTTTCAATTTTAATGTAGTTTTTAAACTCAATATCATTTCAAACCAATTTTTTCACTGGTTTTACAGACCTACTAAGGAACTTTATTTAGGAGAAACTAAGAAATTTTCTAGTTTGACGATGTTCAGATTGATTGCATAACCTTTCTATATGAGAAAGTCAAAAAAAGTTAGGTGAACTTTTGAATATGGGACATCACTTTTTTCACGTAAACTACTATAACAAACGAACAAAACGCACCAGGACTTCCAAATTTCGAGAAACATCGTTTATTAAGCTTCAAAACAAACGCAAAAAATTAGTGTAGTTTGTTTGAATAGAAAAAAAAAAGTTTTACAGAGAAATTAGGGTGAACGTATAAATGTGAGACACACTGTATTTTTCCATGAAACCAATGTCACAAACTTCAAGCAAAGTGAGAGGAGGTCTAAAATTGTCAAAATGATATGAAATTTGGCATCTGAGGGGGGGGGGGGGGGTTGATGAAAGGTGGAGGTGTTAGGGTAAGTGGGGGCGATACTACGCCAAATTGCATATTATACCTTTGAGACTTGTTTTGAGAAAATCGGTTCGGTCATCTCCGAGTAACCGATGCGCAATTGTTGGTCACACACAGACATACACACATACGAATACACACTTTTTCTGAACTCAACGAAGTGAGTCGAATGGTATAAGAGTGTCGGCCAACAATTTCAAGCAATTTGTAACTCATTTTAATAATTTTTGTTTCATTTATACATATATTAATTATCGGTTTATATGGAAATTTCGTATGTGGCCGCATACTTCAACCCGTAACACAGGAACCAGAGCTCCGATTCAAAGGAAATTTAATAACATTCAATAGAAATATTCTAGCTAGCATTTAAGACAGATTTTGTGAAAATGGAGTCAGACGTTTCTAAGAAGCAGATGTGAATTCAACTCAGGAACATAACCAATTTCCTGAAGCTTATACCATGCTGACTCCGATTTATATGGGAATTTCATGTGTTACTTCACTATTCAACCTGTAACTCCGGAACCGGAAGTCGAAATTGAATGAAATTCAATGGCAGCCTATGTTGTACCTTTCATTTGAGACAAAGTTTGAAAAAATCGGTTCAGCCATTCCTGAGTAACCGATGCGCTTATTTTTTGGTCACATACATACATACACACGCACACACACATACGCACACACGCACAGACATTTGCCCGACTCGACGAACTGAGTCGAATGGTATAAGAGACACAGCCCTCCGGGCCTTGGTTAAAAAGTCGGTTTTCTGTAGGAGAAAGGCAAAACAAAAAAAAATGAACGAATTCAGTATTTTTTTATTAAAAACATAATGCTTATTCTTCAAAAAACGTCAATGAATATTGGAGAAGGGACCCTGGTCAGACGTACGACGCAACTTAATCGCGATGCTCTCACAAGAGCGCTGGACGGCACTGACGCCCATCTTCCGGATATAATTCCGGATCCTGGTGGTCAACTGCTTCATATATAACAATATATTAATATAACAGCAAAAGTGATGAAGAGGTAGTATATCGTTCATTTCGTCAAGTTTTTCCCATATCCTACACTATAGTATTTAGTGGAAATTATCTTTGCAATTGGCATCAAGGTCATTTCAAACGGCCCATGACGACTGATTACTACACGTGGCGATCATTGCATTCCCTTCGCTTGCTATAGATTTCAACTAATTAAAGTCAATTTTCACTTCCACCAACTGCTACTAAATACCGACCTAAGTGTTCCAACATATCTTTCGAGCGGTAATGTTTTAATCGAAACTAATTGCTCTTCGATGGCAACCGACCGGCCCAACGTACTTGAGCTATTGAAAGTACCAACAGTTTGCATTCCTCGCGTGAATAGCCCTTACTAATGCCAATTTGCACGAAGAAAATAGGCTCTCGGTAGGTTCTGACCTTCAGTCTTGACAGTGCTGGCGGCCGCACGTCTCAACACTATTTCTGCTAACCGACCAGAGGTCAAAGCCATCAATCTTGAACTGTGGTGTCTTATTTAGCAGCTGACCCAGGCAGTGAACAATGGGAGGCATGTCAAGCATGTGCTCTACCGTTTAATTACGGATCGGACCATACTCGGGTCGGGTGTTTAAAAAAATCGATCAAATAAGACGAGCGTTGCATTTAATCCAATACGCAGAATGGTAGCGGGTTACTGCAAAGTAATAAATGGTTCAAGATCTTGCTACCAATAGACTAGCTGGACATTGATACAAATGGTTTCAATTTTGATTGCAGACAGCCAACCCAGAAAAGAAAATGTGACACGCTCAGGCTTCAAGGGTAATTTATTAATTCATGCAAAATTTTTGCACGCTTGGTTTGACGTACATATAGATACTGAAGGTGCTCGTATGCTAGTGAATGGATGGGCGTGGACTGGGTGCCAGTGTCTGGCACCACATTACCACCGGAATCAGATCAGTACTTACGTATAGGAATTTAACGTTATTGTGCAATTAATCTACGAGGTTTAATAATTATTACCTTCAGGAACTGTCGGGGGTCGTCTGGATGTGGACTGTTGGCCGTGACTTCAACGAGATATGTGTATAAAATGCGAGCGACCAACGTTGGAGCAATATTTTACGTATGTATCGTGTTTCTGTATTATAATAAATGAATCTCGAGGGATTGAAGATATGATAGAGTGGGACATGGTTATATGAAAAAAATAAAATTTTGCTCCGACTTACTTTTTGGGTCCCATTTAGCTCCCAGAACAACTCTGCAAATTTTTAGCTCGATCGGTGAAACTATATTTTTGCGCCCACGGTTTAAAGTTTACATGGGATTTTGTATGGGGAAATCGTCTTTTACAAAATAATTCTTCCAAGAGTCACCCTTTGCCTTCTAAAAATAAATAGATGTCTGATTTTTATAGGAAATTTGTCAAGGAAGCAAAGTCTAGAAGACCTTGAAACGATCTGATGCTTGTGGAAAAAGTTATTAAGTAAAAACCGATTGATGTTCTGAAGATTGATGAAAATTTTACTTTTCATAGCATCACTGCTGCTGATGGTCGAATTATATACAATTTTTTTAACATTCTTTTATTATGCACAAAAGAAGCCTCAATTTATCCCTCAAATCTGTTGCAGTGTCCAAACAGCATAGATAAATGATTTAGACACATTAAGAGAAAATTAAAACAAAATCGCGTATAAATGGACAACCAAAATCAGTGGTGCAAGAAAAAATGAATATTTTAACAATCGTCAGAGCATCAATCGGTTTCTGCTTAATAACTTTTTTTTCAAGCGTCAGATCGCTTCGTGGTTTTTGAGACTTTGTTTCGTTATTAAATTTCCTATAAAAGCCACATAGCGATTTATTTTTAGGAAGTAATGGGCTGCTCCTGGAGGAATTATTTTGTGAAAGTTAATTTTCCCATGCAAAATCCCATGTAAACTTTAAACAGTGAGCGCAAAAATATAGTTTCAGGGATCGAGCTAATAATTTGCACAGTTGTTCTAAGACCCAAATGGCACCTAAAAAGTGGCTCGGAGCTGGAATCTAATTTTTGTCCCACCCTAATGTATACTACATTGTTCTTTGGTGTCCGAGATCGAATTGCCCTGATGGTCATGGCTATTCGTATATTTGTTTGCCCTGATCCAAAAACCTGTAGTTTAACATGATCAAAAAACCTTGTTTTACAATATTACGGCGATAGCTCAATTGGATAAGGTGTCAGTCCACTCAGTGTCAACGAAGCCAACTTCAGAAGAATGCGTGCAACAAAATAAAACGTCGATCGATTGAATTGACATGTGAAAGGGAAGAGTTTTTTCTCTCCAGCTAATATTTTAATATTTTTGCATCGCTAGATCTAAAATAGTCATGTCACCATAACCTGTATGGTTCTTGAATGGTATGTTGTCAAAATGTATATAAATGTTGTCAAAATGTATATAAAAAAGTATAGTAGTGATCGAGTTTGAAAAAATGATAATGATTATGTTCGATATTGTACCAGACAATGATAACTCTATTGTTGAACGAAACATATAAAAATGGTTTTGAACGTTTGATGGAATGGTTGGCATATGGTACACATTTATGTAGTTTACAATAAAATTTTAAGAAGGAAACAATTAACAGGCTAACATTTTTTATGGAAACTTTAAATGCTTCTGCTGATACTTAAAATCCTTTCATATCGAGATTCGAACAAATGGCAGCTTCTTTACGTATCTTGTAATTGATTGTGCTAATACAAAAAAACACTTTTAATAAATTATACCAGAATGGTTCAATCTACTGTTGGGTGAATTTAATTGGTTTTTCGCTTCACTACGTCCAATAGATTCAGAAAATTTGAAAATTTCTTTGCAGACACTAAGCCTCTGCGATAAACATAAAGTTAAAGCTATTTACAACATTTGTTCAAATTTCAAGATTTTTTTAAAATTCGTTTCTATAAATATTTTTTTTAGTGATGTAACTCGACGGGCCTGGAGGTTGGATATAAGACATGTGTCAATAGTACTATTGGCAAGTATACATATGGGTACGACAAAACTAGATTCCTGCTCTGAGCAACTGTTTAGGTTCACTCTCTGCCAGAGTGGATTGCCCTACAATCCTCGGACGTCTGGATCTTCAAGCCCGCGTTCGAGCTATACGTAATAACTCTCTTCTGCGAGTTCCGTTCAGGAGAACCAACTATGGTTGCCAGAGCGCTGTTACCGGACTCCAGCGAATTTTTAACAGTGTGGCGACGGCCTTTGACTTCAATGGGACGCGAAATGCGATACAAGCGAAAATGTTGGCAATTTCAAAATGTAATTAGTTTAAGAAACCATCATTGGGGCATAGGGGCCTGTTGGTGAAGGTAATGAACATAAAACATAAAACATAAAACATAAAACATAAAACATAAAACATAAAACATAAAACATAAAACATAAAACATAAAACATAAAACATAAAACATAAAACATAAAACATAAAACATAAAACATAAAACATAAAACATAAAACATAAAACATAAAACATAAAACATAAAACATAAAACATAAAACATAAAACATAAAACATAAAACATAAAACATAAAACATAAAACATAAAACATAAAACATAAAACATAAAACATAAAACATAAAACATAAAACATAAAACATAAAACATAAAACATAAAACATAAAACATAAAACATAAAACATAAAACATAAAACATAAAACATAAAACATAAAACATAAAACATAAAACATAAAACATAAAACATAAAACATAAAACATAAAACATAAAACATAAAACATAAAACATAAAACATAAAACATAAAACATAAAACATAAAACATAAAACATAAAACATAAAACATAAAACATAAAACATAAAACATAAAACATAAAACATAAAACATAAAACATAAAACATAAAACATAAAACATAAAACATAAAACATAAAACATAAAACATAAAACATAAAACATAAAACATAAAACATAAAACATAAAACATAAAACATAAAACATAAAACATAAAACATAAAACATAAAACATAAAACATAAAACATAAAACATAAAACATAAAACATAAAACATAAAACATAAAACATAAAACATAAAACATAAAACATAAAACATAAAACATAAAACATAAAACATAAAACATAAAACATAAAACATAAAACATAAAACATAAAACATAAAACATAAAACATAAAACATAAAACATAAAACATAAAACATAAAACATAAAACATAAAACATAAAACATAAAACATAAAACATAAAACATAAAACATAAAACATAAAACATAAAACATAAAACATAAAACATAAAACATAAAACATAAAACATAAAACATAAAACATAAAACATAAAACATAAAACATAAAACATAAAACATAAAACATAAAACATAAAACATAAAACATAAAACATAAAACATAAAACATAAAACATAAAACATAAAACATAAAACATAAAACATAAAACATAAAACATAAAACATAAAACATAAAACATAAAACATAAAACATAAAACATAAAACATAAAACATAAAACATAAAACATAAAACATAAAACATAAAACATAAAACATAAAACATAAAACATAAAACATAAAACATAAAACATAAAACATAAAACATAAAACATAAAACATAAAACATAAAACATAAAACATAAAACATAAAACATAAAACATAAAACATAAAACATAAAACATAAAACATAAAACATAAAACATAAAACATAAAACATAAAACATAAAACATAAAACATAAAACATAAAACATAAAACATAAAACATAAAACATAAAACATAAAACATAAAACATAAAACATAAAACATAAAACATAAAACATAAAACATAAAACATAAAACATAAAACATAAAACATAAAACATAAAACATAAAACATAAAACATAAAACATAAAACATAAAACATAAAACATAAAACATAAAACATAAAACATAAAACATAAAACATAAAACATAAAACATAAAACATAAAACATAAAACATAAAACATAAAACATAAAACATAAAACATAAAACATAAAACATAAAACATAAAACATAAAACATAAAACATAAAACATAAAACATAAAACATAAAACATAAAACATAAAACATAAAACATAAAACATAAAACATAAAACATAAAACATAAAACATAAAACATAAAACATAAAACATAAAACATAAAACATAAAACATAAAACATAAAACATAAAACATAAAACATAAAACATAAAACATAAAACATAAAACATAAAACATAAAACATAAAACATAAAACATAAAACATAAAACATAAAACATAAAACATAAAACATAAAACATAAAACATAAAACATAAAACATAAAACATAAAACATAAAACATAAAACATAAAACATAAAACATAAAACATAAAACATAAAACATAAAACATAAAACATAAAACATAAAACATAAAACATAAAACATAAAACATAAAACATAAAACATAAAACATAAAACATAAAACATAAAACATAAAACATAAAACATAAAACATAAAACATAAAACATAAAACATAAAACATAAAACATAAAACATAAAACATAAAACATAAAACATAAAACATAAAACATAAAACATAAAACATAAAACATAAAACATAAAACATAAAACATAAAACATAAAACATAAAACATAAAACATAAAACATAAAACATAAAACATAAAACATAAAACATAAAACATAAAACATAAAACATAAAACATAAAACATAAAACATAAAACATAAAACATAAAACATAAAACATAAAACATAAAACATAAAACATAAAACATAAAACATAAAACATAAAACATAAAACATAAAACATAAAACATAAAACATAAAACATAAAACATAAAACATAAAACATAAAACATAAAACATAAAACATAAAACATAAAACATAAAACATAAAACATAAAACATAAAACATAAAACATAAAACATAAAACATAAAACATAAAACATAAAACATAAAACATAAAACATAAAACATAAAACATAAAACATAAAACATAAAACATAAAACATAAAACATAAAACATAAAACATAAAACATAAAACATAAAACATAAAACATAAAACATAAAACATAAAACATAAAACATAAAACATAAAACATAAAACATAAAACATAAAACATAAAACATAAAACATAAAACATAAAACATAAAACATAAAACATAAAACATAAAACATAAAACATAAAACATAAAACATAAAACATAAAACATAAAACATAAAACATAAAACATAAAACATAAAACATAAAACATAAAACATAAAACATAAAACATAAAACATAAAACATAAAACATAAAACATAAAACATAAAACATAAAACATAAAACATAAAACATAAAACATAAAACATAAAACATAAAACATAAAACATAAAACATAAAACATAAAACATAAAACATAAAACATAAAACATAAAACATAAAACATAAAACATAAAACATAAAACATAAAACATAAAACATAAAACATAAAACATAAAACATAAAACATAAAACATAAAACATAAAACATAAAACATAAAACATAAAACATAAAACATAAAACATAAAACATAAAACATAAAACATAAAACATAAAACATAAAACATAAAACATAAAACATAAAACATAAAACATAAAACATAAAACATAAAACATAAAACATAAAACATAAAACATAAAACATAAAACATAAAACATAAAACATAAAACATAAAACATAAAACATAAAACATAAAACATAAAACATAAAACATAAAACATAAAACATAAAACATAAAACATAAAACATAAAACATAAAACATAAAACATAAAACATAAAACATAAAACATAAAACATAAAACATAAAACATAAAACATAAAACATAAAACATAAAACATAAAACATAAAACATAAAACATAAAACATAAAACATAAAACATAAAACATAAAACATAAAACATAAAACATAAAACATACAACATACAACATACAACATACAACATACAACATACAACATACAACATACAACATACAACATAAAACATAAAACATAAAACATAAAACATAAAACATAAAACATAAAACATAAAACATAAAACATAAAACATAAAACATAAAACATAAAACATAAAACATAAAACATAAAACATAAAACATAAAACATAAAACATAAAACATAAAACATAAAACATAAAACATAAAACATAAAACATAAAACATAAAACATAAAACATAAAACATAAAACATAAAACATAAAACATAAAACATAAAACATAAAACATAAAACATAAAACATAAAACATAAAACATAAAACATAAAACATAAAACATAAAACATAAAACATAAAACATAAAACATAAAACATAAAACATAAAACATAAAACATAAAACATACAACATACAACATACAACATACAACATACAACATACAACATACAACATACAACATACAACATACAACATACAACATACAACATACAACATACAACATAAAACATAAAACATACAACATACAACATACAACATACAACATACAACATACAACATACAACATACAACATACAACATACAACATACAACATACAACATACAACATACAACATACAACATACAACATACAACATACAACATACAACATACAACATAAAACATAAAACATAAAACATAAAACATAAAACATAAAACATAAAACATAAAACATAAAACATAAAACATAAAACATAAAACATAAAACATAAAACATAAAACATAAAACATAAAACATAAAACATAAAACATAAAACATAAAACATAAAACATAAAACATAAAACATAAAACATAAAACATAAAACATAAAACATAAAACATAAAACATAAAACATAAAACATAAAACATAAAACATAAAACATAAAACATAAAACATAAAACATAAAACATAAAACATAAAACATAAAACATAAAACATAAAACATAAAACATAAAACATAAAACATAAAACATAAAACATAAAACATAAAACATAAAACATAAAACATAAAACATAAAACATAAAACATAAAACATAAAACATAAAACATAAAACATAAAACATAAAACATAAAACATAAAACATAAAACATAAAACATAAAACATAAAACATAAAACATAAAACATAAAACATAAAACATAAAACATAAAACATAAAACATAAAACATAAAACATAAAACATAAAACATAAAACATAAAACATAAAACATAAAACATAAAACATAAAACATAAAACATAAAACATAAAACATAAAACATAAAACATAAAACATAAAACATAAAACATAAAACATAAAACATAAAACATAAAACATAAAACATAAAACATAAAACATAAAACATAAAACATAAAACATAAAACATAAAACATAAAACATAAAACATAAAACATAAAACATAAAACATAAAACATAAAACATAAAACATAAAACATAAAACATAAAACATAAAACATAAAACATAAAACATAAAACATAAAACATAAAACATAAAACATAAAACATAAAACATAAAACATAAAACATAAAACATAAAACATAAAACATAAAACATAAAACATAAAACATAAAACATAAAACATAAAACATAAAACATAAAACATAAAACATAAAACATAAAACATAAAACATAAAACATAAAACATAAAACATAAAACATAAAACATAAAACATAAAACATAAAACATAAAACATAAAACATAAAACATAAAACATAAAACATAAAACATAAAACATAAAACATAAAACATAAAACATAAAACATAAAACATAAAACATAAAACATAAAACATAAAACATAAAACATAAAACATAAAACATAAAACATAAAACATAAAACATAAAACATAAAACATAAAACATAAAACATAAAACATAAAACATAAAACATAAAACATAAAACATAAAACATAAAACATAAAACATAAAACATAAAACATAAAACATAAAACATAAAACATAAAACATAAAACATAAAACATAAAACATAAAACATAAAACATAAAACATAAAACATAAAACATAAAACATAAAACATAAAACATAAAACATAAAACATAAAACATAAAACATAAAACATAAAACATAAAACATAAAACATAAAACATAAAACATAAAACATAAAACATAAAACATAAAACATAAAACATAAAACATAAAACATTTGGGTCCTAGAACAACTGCAAATTCTTAGCTCGATCAGTGAAACTATATTTTTGCGCCCACTGTTTAAAGTTTACATGGGATTTTGAATGGGAAAATTTACTTTCACAAAGTAATTCCTCCAGGAGTCGCTCATTGCTTTCTAAAAATAAATCGTTATGTGGCTTTCATGGGAACTTTAACAAAGACGCAAAGTCTCGAAGACCACAAAACGATCTGATTCATTTTTTCTAGCACCACTGCAGTTGGTAAGACAGTTATACGTTATTTTGTTTTGATCTTCTCTCAACGTGCCTAAATCAATTATCTATGCTGTTTGGCAACTTCGCAAGAGTTTTGAGGGATAAAATGAGGCTTCTTTTGTGCATAAAAAAGCAAGTTGAAAATTTTGTTTATAATTCGACCGTCAGCAGCAGTGATGCTATGAAAACTGAAATTTTTATCAATCTTCAGGGCACCAACCGGTTTTTGCTTTATAAGTTTTTGCACAAGCATCTGATCGTTTCGAGGTCTTCTAGACTTTGACAAATTTCCAATAAAAATCATGCATCTGTATATTTTTAGGAGGTAACGGGCGACTTTTAGAAGAATTATTTTGCAAAAGATGATATCCCCATACGAAATCCCATGTAAACTTTAAACCGCGGGCGCAAAAATATAGTTTCACCGATCGAGCTTAAAATTTGTAGAGATCTTCTGGGAGGTAAATTCGACACAAAAAGTTACTTGGAGCAAAATTTTATTTTTTTCATATAACCGTGTCCCACTCTATTATACGTCGAGCATTTTTTGTTGAAAGTTACGAAGACGGGGTTAAGTAGCTTTCCAAAATAGAAGTTTTCTTTACGGTTCTTGAACTAAAGTCATGGAAGCTTTTCCTTCTTGCAGAAGGCGGAATACATTCATAGTTTCTATACGTTTAGGCTGAAGATTAATGTGTGCTGCTCTAACCATACTCAATTACAGCATTGCACATTTCATCATCAGCACTTCTATTCCTTGTTTTGACGTGAGTCAGGTTTTTCTCCGTTTTTCTAGGTTTTTAGGAACGTGTCCAATGGAAAATAGACAGAGAACGAATGACCGGAACGGTGACCTTTTATATCGTCAAGCAGAAATCGAACCAGCGTTTTCCCAGTCTCTAGTTGGGTGCGTGAACCACTCCGCCATCGAGGAACTGTGATGATGTCATCAGATTCCTAAACTGTATCGTGATCACCGCTACAGCCCCAATACCTACTTATGGACCCATCTACCCCCAAGGTGTTTCACGATTCATTGTCGCATCACCTAAGGGTTATGTGTAAATCCGATAGGGTTTACAGGAACCACGTGATGTCTTTCGAAAGGTGAAATTTATTCATTTACGTGAATAATAACTTAAAATCAAAGTGATTTATTTGTTGAGTGTAATTCTACGAAACGAAAAAGATCAAACATGGACGCTCGTGCCACCCGAGGCCAACACCAATAAGTCCCTCTAAGTGATACATGATAATTTATGCCTAACGTCCAATGTGCCAATCGTGCATTATGTCTAACATATATTATACCTATCGTTCATTGTGCCTAACGTCTTTATGCCTAACGTTCATTATGCCTAACGTACGTATGCCAAACGTCCGTATGCCTAACGTATTTATGCCTAATGGGGTAAACCTACCCCCAATGGCTCTTATCAGCAAATCGTCGCCGCCCCTTTTCAGGCAGATCTCACTCGTTGTCAATTGTTAGCTACGGTGGATCGCATTCAAGCTTAAGATATTATTACCACTGTTTGCATCCTAGTGAAGTCTGCCCTCAAGGCCTATCGGCAGATAGTAACGCCAAATCCAGCAGTTGTACAGCACAGTGTTTCAAAACGCCGTTTTCACGATCAAAATTCAATAACTCCTGAACCATTGGATTTGGAGATTAGACTTCTTCGAAGAAGTTTCTAGATATAAATAGACGCATCTTTTGATATGATGAGTTGAGTGATTAATTCACCTAAAAGTGAGATTGAAAATTTGTTTTCCCAAATGATTTAGTAAGAAGCAAAGTGCTAGAAATGTGAAGATTTTTTTCAGAAGACGCTAAAGCTCTATATAGCAAGGATAGCGAGATATGAGACCCCTTAAAAACAATTTTTCTAAAATAACTTCTTACGATTATTTTTATGTTAAAAAGATCTTCTACAAAGTTGTTCAGGGCGATGAAATACACATTTTTGGAGAAGACGATAAATATGTAGCTGTTAAAACAAAAAAGTTATAGTGGAATATTTTTAAGTCAATTTGCACCTTAAGGAACTTTCTTAATCGCGAAAATCCACACATGGTTTTGATTACAGTTGAAAGTACTAACTTTTTGCTTTTCCATACAATATAAAAACCTTTGTCTGACGTAGACTGCTAGGTAGGTAACGTATAAAACCAATACTCAATATTATTATCTAGCGCTAAGCATTTTTTTTTTTTTGGTTTTCAGTTCATTTTTCATATATCATAACTATAACATTAGCCATT
Organism: Topomyia yanbarensis; assembly: GCF_030247195.1. NCBI lineage: Eukaryota > Metazoa > Arthropoda > Insecta > Diptera > Culicidae > Topomyia > Topomyia yanbarensis. The sequence continues at coordinate 46,272,557 of NC_080672.1, read as the reverse complement.
ATAAATTACTTTTTGCTTATAATATATACAAATAGCGAGAAACGTGGCACGAAGATTCATCAAAAATGACGAGAAAGTGGCCAGAATTACCGGTTAGACCGAAGTATCAACTTTGTTGAATAAAGTTTTTTATTATTATCATAAATGACCAAACAAAACTTTGCTTCTCTGGTTTAGGGAGATTAATCACCAATCAGAACATATTGGCTCAAATGGCACGTTCCTCGTATATAGTCAGGGATTTGTGCCTTGCCGTGTGTTTTCATCATTTCCTGAGCGGAAGGAAAAGACAAGAAGGTGTGGGGAAGTAGAATTGGAAGGGTGGGAAAAATAACAGCACAAAAAGAACAACATACAGCAGGTAAGTAAACTCACCAGTAGTTCAACGCGCCTGCGAGTAAGCCTAAAGCTCTTTACCACATTGGGTGAGAAACTTTAGTATGTCTCTGAGTTTCAGTCGTCCAAACATGGCTTCGTCTATATAAGGACGGCCGAAAACTCGAAATCGCAGTTGCGCTACTGCTGGACAGTTGCATATCAGATGATATGAGGTTCCGTAGTCGGATTCACAAAGATCACATGAAAAAGACTCAACGCGCTGAATAGTTGCCATGTGATTATTTAGTTTGCAGTGGCCGGTAAAAGCCCTGGTCAGCATGCCGCAGTGGAGCTTCGATAAATGTAGGTGTAGAAGTTTTCGCAGTCCGTTTTTGGCGAGACTCGAACTGAAATCAAATTTATTTAATTCAATGGTACATTTCAGTTAAGTCATACTAACATACAATTAGTTTCTTCTCGATGTCTTCAAGTAGACAATTGCACTCTTGGAGATGATTTTCAGATGATAAGTAACTAAATAACAATAAGAGAAGCATTTAATCATGATGCTACTCGAGCATAAACTTGGTGTCGTAAATTTACTTCAAACCTGTTCTCTACATAGCAAACCTCTGCGACATATTAAGGTAGCTCGTACCACAATCGACCTTTGCTCAATTTGAGATTAGTGGTATTTGATTTACCGATATATCTTAATTATTATACTAAAGATAACCTATCGCACAATGTGGTCCAGATGATTCCTCTCTGTTTCGTTTGTTTACAATTAGCTTTGTCTATTTATTATCCGGTCTTCGTCGACGCGCCGACTTGCTCCGGCATACCTACGCCTCGCCGCATCGAGTAGATGAAGCAGTGATTGCAGCGAACGAGGGGCTTGTTGGAAAGGTTATTAACACCCCGACCCGTAATGCCTATCATTGGTTGGCCTTACTATCTTCGAGCACGTCCAAGAGAGCCACCTTGATCGCTGGTCGTTGAAGAATACCCGTATTCGTTTGAACATCCACTTTACGCACCTGACCATCGGGTCCCTGGTATGCCTTAATCACGCGGCCACGTATCCATCCGTTTCTTACTGATTCGTCGACCACGATTACAAGATCACCGATCTGTAACGGTTTTGTGTTCGAAAATCATTTTGTTCGCCTAGCAATGGTTGGAAGGTAAGCCTGGATCCATCGTGACCAAAATTGGTTTAGTAGATATTGCATCAATTTCCAATTAGTTAGCAGAGTAATTGTTTGCTGCATTGGAACTCTACTTGGATTGTTGTCCCCCGTCGAGCTCATAAGTAGAAATTTGTTCGGCGTTAAAACTTCTTGCTCCGGTGTTTCCAATGGTACAAACGTCAAAGGGTGGGAGTTAACGATCATCTCTACCTCAGTAAAAAGTGTGGTGAGTCCTTCATCATCCAGCTTATCGGGATGTGATAGCGTTTTGAACGCCTCTTTGACGGATCGAACTTTTCGTTCCCATACGCCGCCCATATGGGGGGCGGATGGTGGATTGAAGTGCCATTCTGTTTCCGCGTTGGTGAATGTGTCCGCTAATTTGCGGGTAATGATTTTAATTTCCTCGGCTAGCTCCCTCGCTGCGCCACGAAAGTTTGTACCGTTGTCACTGAATATCTGCTGAGGGTTTCCTCTCCTATTAATGAATCGACGTAGTGCCATTTTACATGACTCTGCAGACAACGAATGCACCACCTCCAAATGAACGGCACGTATCGTGAGGCAGGTAAACAATGCCACCCACCGTTTGACGTTGGTTCTTCCTTTCTTTACTATCAGCGGTCCAAAATAGTCTACACCAGTAAAGGTGAATGGACGTACATAGGGACACACTCTGACCTGAGGGAGAGGGGCCATTCTTGGTTCGTCAGGTCTGGCTCGATAAACGCGACACCACATGCATTTTTTCACCACGCTACTAATCAATGATCTCAACTTTGACACGTAAAATTTCTGCTTGATCTCATTCAACACCGTCTCCTTGTTGGCATGACCGTAGCGCTGATGTATGCGAAGGATGAGTAGTTCCGTCACATAACTCTGTCGGGGTAAAATCACCGGATTGCGAAAGTCGAAACTATAGAATGCGGCTTTTGGATCGATCCTACTTTCCAGTCGGAGAATATTATCTTCATCTAGAAATGGTGACAAACGTTTCAGAGCACTAGAATTCGCCAATTGCCTATGCTGCTTTAACGGTAAATTTGCATTTAATTTTAGTATTGTTATTTCATCAGGATACGCTTCAGCCTGAACCATCCTCCACAAGCTTCGCTCCGCCGCCACATAATCTTCCCGATTCAGCATCACATTGCGGGTTTGCACTGACTTTGGTTTATGCAATCGACATTTGTTCACGAAATGATGAAGATAGGCCAATCTTTTCAATAGGCCTTCCAAGCGAGAGAAATCAGAAAAGGTGACAAGTGTTTGAATCTGAACTTCTCGGTGCACTTGGGCAACCCGTAGCTCCTCGGTCGGTTCTTCTAAATTGAATTTACTCGTTGGCCATTCTGACTCTGGAAGAAGTAGGAAGTCCGGTCCGCAAAACCATCTGCTGCCGGGGTCGAAACTTGGCCCACCACCCCATTTCGTTGCCTCGTTCGCGATGTTCATACGGGTTGGGACCCATTGCCACTCGTCGAATTTGGTTTCGTCGAGTATTTCTGCAATCCTGAATGCTACGTAAGGACGGTACTTTCGTGGGTCCGCTCTGAGCCAGGACAGTACAGTGGTCGAATCGGTCCAGATAAACCGTTTCTGAATTGGAAGATTGTGGGCATCTGCTATTGTCTTGAAAAGACGTGCACCCATCACGGCGGCGTTTAGTTCATTTTTGGGATAGTCTGCGGTCGTAATGGAGTTACTTTAGCTTTAGATGCTACCAAAGAACACCTTCCAGAACCGTTACCATCGACGATCCGAAAATATGCAACACAACAATATGCCAGCTCGCTCGCATCTACAAACACATGTAATTGTAAAGATTGGTAGCTACGCGGATCGTATTCCGGAAAGTAGCATCTGGGAATCTTCACACGATCCAAATATCCTTGATAGCAAACAGTGGACTAGCTGCTCGGGACGTCCGCATTCATCTCTTAATGTATTAATAATCTCCGGGATTGCTGAAGGCAGAGTGAGTATACTTTGCACTTTCTCACGAGCACTTCCAACTAGACTCTTTTGCAATCTAGCAAGATTTTCATCAGGTTGTATCCCACACATGGCTGTAGTCGACTCAAACGAGCTCAAAAACATTGGCCATTCCAAAGGGTCTCCATCGAATTTAGGTAGATCTCTACTGACAACATGGCGTGCTGCGAGTTGTTGCGGGCTAATAATCCCATCCAATGGCCACACCGACTGTGGCGGCACGAAATGCCCAAGCGTTGGTGGTGGATAGAATGCTGATCCATTGAGTTGTGGTATCGGCTGTTGCAATGAATAACTTGCTCCAAGTGAGGGGTTTAGTTGCGAATAAGCTATCCCGGGTCGCTGTTGATCTTTCGACAAGGTTTGCGTTTTAACCGCGGTCATAGATATTGCAGGGTGTGCCTGATTTACGTTCGCACGTGAATTCATAACAAGTGGCTCAGTTGTATGAGAATATGTCGTCGTTGGAGGCATGAAAGAGCATGTCGGAAACGGCAAAGGTTGATACACCAGAGATGGTTGCTGGTAAACCGATGGGTATGGCATACACTGCGCTGTAGAACGAACCTCAAACGGTGTCCCGGTTGGACGTAAGTTCCTGGTGGATGACCTGTCATGAATCCAGTATTGATTGCGTTCACATGAGAAGCAAGATTCGCTTGAGACTGTACTGGAATGAATGGTACTGTGGCCTCTGAGGATCTTATCGGAGGGAGCATAGGTTTTGGCAGAACATATGAGGTGATGGCTGGATGCTGCTGTTGTTGTATACTATAATTGATTGGCGGGTTACATTGTAGAATCGGAGCGAGCGTGTAAACAGGCTGAGTAGACGAATCCATGTTTCCCAAGGCAGGTCGTTGTACGGGGCCAGTAGTCTTAGAAAGCAAACTGTAGCTGTTGACACGGTAGTTGGGGTTGATGTGCTTGTGACAGGCGGGTTAGCCTTGTCGACAACGAAGTTTTGTTCGGTAACCCAGTTACGTACATCATTTTGACTATGATGGCTACTGAAGCTTTTCAGGCTGCCTCTTTCTTTTTCGGCCTCAAGCTGATGTTTCTGGGTCAAAAACTCTCGTTCCTTTTGCGCCTTTTCCATCTGAAGTTTATCTTCCAGAGCTTTCCTTTCCTCTAATTGCTCCAGTCTTAGTTGGGCGCTCATGGTTGTTCTTACCGAGGTAATAGAGCCGCAGAATGTGGAGCAGTGGCTACATCTCCATGATCGATCGGCGATTGTTTCCGTTACACCTGCGCAACTATAGTGCCACCAGGTGTTGCACCCGTCGCAGGCCACCATGTCCTCGACATGGTCAGGCTGGTTACAACGCTTACAATTAAAGGCCGCTTGCTGCATCATATCTTCAACGGAGTGTGTACTGGTACTCTCAGCTCCTGGAGTGCTAATTACTTGTAATTTTCGAGCTTGTAGAAGTTTTCGCAGTCCGTTTTTGGCGAGACTCGAACTGAAATCAAATTTATTTAATTCAATGGTACATTTCAGTTAAGTCATACTAACATACAATTAGTTTCTTCTCGATGTCTTCAAGTAGACAATTGCACTCTTGGAGATGATTTTCAGATGATAAGTAACTAAATAACAATAAGAGAAGCATTTAATCATGATGCTACTCGAGCATAAACTTGGTGTCGTAAATTTACTTCAAACCTGTTCTCTACATAGCAAACCTCTGCGACATATTAAGGTAGCTCGTACCACAATCGACCTTTGCTCAATTTGAGATTAGTGGTATTTGATTTACCGATATATCTTAATAATTATACTAAAGATAACCTATCGCACAATGTGGTCCAGATGATTCCTCTCTGTTTCGTTTGTTTACAATTAGCTTTGTCTATTTATTATCCGGTCTTCGTCGACGCGCCGACTTGCTCCGGCATACCTACGCCTCGCCGCTAGGGTTGTGGTACCGGTAATACCGGTACCGAAAATCCCGGGAATACCGATCCATTTTTGGTACCGTAATACCGGTACTGAACAAAAGCCAGTACCGGTATTTTCGGTACTATACAATTTTTTATGACAAATATGTTAACTCTGCAGGGGGATCTGTTTCAAAATATCGGTCTGCAAGATAACGTTTAATTATATTAATTTGCCTTCTAGATAAATCATTGAGATAACACCTTTGTGTGGGAATGAGGTGGGGCCATCATCATAATAATTCTAGAAGTTAAAGTTTTATTATCGACATTCTGATTGGTTTCCATTATTCACTGGGTGGCGCGTAATAAGACTATGGTCTAAGTCATGTTTGTATTTGGTTTGCTCTTATACCTTTATCTATAAAAGAACGAGCAGCGATTTAGTAGCTAACAGTTTTAGATTTGGTGAACTGCTTCAAAGGCGATTTGTAATTATTGGTGATCGGAAAATTCAGCAAAACTCCATAGTTTACAGGAAAGCAAGGAGCCTTGAATTCGAGAATAGCAGGCAAACGACATAAAGGTCGGAACCAATTTTCAGAAAAGCAAGAGAGGAAATGCAATTAACCTGCTCGGATTTACTGCCATTCTTGCTTTGATTTACTGTTGTTAATAGGGTTTCATACATTTACCATCTGTTCAAATCGACGAAAGTCGCACCACTTAGCAGTTATTGATTTCAAAGTGGCCTAGATTTCGAAATAAAAGAAGGTGCCCTATACGAAAAATATCTTCTGTGAAATAAGTCTTGCCATTTCGAAGCAATTAAAAACAATACACATGTTTTTTGATCAGCACAAATCAATCATCTGAGAAAAAGATCATCAGTTTGAGCATTCAATTTCAGTTTGAAGCTTTTTTTTTCGAATTTTTTTAAAAAATATTCGAGTACCGGTACTTTACCGGTACTGAGGGCTTCAGTACCGTAGTACCGGTTCTCCCCAAAAAGGGTCGTTACTGCGAACCCTACTCGCCGCATCGAGTAGATGAAGCAGTGATTGCAGCGAACGAGGGGCTTGTTGGAAAGGTTATTAACAGTAGGAGTTTTTTCGAAATCACTGGGCACGGTTGTTCTAGAAACGCCTTTGTTTGGCGACACGTTTGTAGATTTCTCCAATAATTGCGGTGCTCGGACGAAGCCCAGGACCGTATTTTGTCCCTTATCCAACTTGTCGAAATTGGCAGGGCAGACTCAAGACCAACGAAGTCAATCGCTGAACCTACCCTGGCCAATTCGTCAGCCCATTCATTTCCAGTAATACAGGAATGTCCGGGCACCCAGACAAGGTAGATCGTGTTACAATGCTTAGTTCTTCGATTTGGGTTCGGCACGCGATCACAAGCTTGGACCGTGATTTATTTGAGCTAAGGGCCTTGATTGTAGCCTGACTATCGGAGCAGACGTTTATAACTCTGCCGGACAAACTGAGTTAAAGGGCTGATTGTACCCCGCACATAATCGCAAAGATTTCTGCTTGGAATACAGTACAGTATCCACCTAGTGAGTGAGATTGTTCCAATCTCATTTCACATCAGTAGACACCAGCACCAGCACGTCCCTCCATCAGAGAACCGTCAGTGTAACAGACTACTTGCGATTGTTGTTGTATTTCCATATAGCCAAACATCCACTCCTCTCGAGAGGGAATCTTCACAAGGAATGTCCTGTAAGGAAAACTACATGTGAGTGTAATATCGCTGAGAGCAAGAATGTCTTCACCCCATGTAACCATTTGTGACCACAATCGTGTATGAATGGTAGCAAGATCAACATGGTTACTGTTCCAAAGCCCAGTAACCTGCAGTCTGTATGCGCGATAGTGCTTCTTGTTTGAGATGTATGTGTAATGGTTCGATATTTAGAAGTGCCTCAAGAGCAGCAATCGGGGTTGTGGTGAAAGAATCAGTCAACGCCATGAGCGCCATTCTGTGCAGAAGGTTTAGCTTTGACTGGACTGTCACCACATCTCCCCTCTGCCACCACACAAGACATCCGTATGATAGTATTGGACGTACAATTGTCGAGTAAATCATATAACTCCAACGTATTTGACTTGATCTGCACACAGCAGCTCAGAATCAAAGAACTGCAAGGGACGAACCCCGGCTATTATTCGCTTCTTCGTGAAAAGAACCATTGAAGTTTTGCTTGGGTTAACTGATAATTTAACTTGTCGACACCACTGTTCGACAGCTCTTAATGCCTGTTGCATTAAGTCAAAAATTGTTCCAATGCAAAGTCCAGTAATAAGTATTTGGTAATCGTCAGCAAACCCACACGACACGATCATTTGATTCCCACGATTTGCGAAGAAAATAATGGTCCACTGTGTCAGAGATTCGCATAACACAATAAGGGAAAACCCAAAATGCTCCGTGGGCGACTGGCACATTTTAGACCTTCCAGTCATCAAGTCCTCGGCACGGAACTACACCTTGACTTAGGGTCTCCTACTCTCAGTCGCCTCCTACGACATGGGACTGCTCCCATGTCGTAGGAGGCGACTGATGGTAGGAGAACCTAGGGGCTCAACGTTTGGCCGGATACCACACGGCCTCTGGGCAGGTTCGTCTGTAAACATCGAAATTTGCTAATCAAAACTCAGCAAAACTTTTCCGAACTACCATCAGCCGAGAGTCTCACCGAACCCCCAGCCAACCAAAATTCGGCAAAATTAAGCGGATCATCGGTGAAAAAACTTCGGTGCGTAGAGTGAACGTTCCGCTGCGTAATGCAGCATACTGGGGAGTTCGCCCAACTCTTCCCAGGCTTCGTTCGCCATTGAGAATATTTTAGACCTCCTAAATAATTTTACCCATAGCACGGGTCTCATGACACTATGGAATTGGGGTTCCCTGTTTGGTGGGTTTTACCACCGGAACAGGTAGTCCGTAGTGTAATCTATTACCGACACTACACGGTTTATCTTGGCTGTTCGGAGGAAGAAGCTGACATTGAAGGACAACTTCCATAGATAGAACGAAGTATAAACTTTGCTGAATACAGTTTTTTGTTATTTTCATAAATGATCATACAAAAATGTGCTTGTCAGCTTTAGGGGGATTAATCACCAAAATAATACTTTATTAAAAGAGGGATATTTTTTAGACAAACTTTGCTGAAGGCACTGTGCGTTGATGAATTTTCGTATATTCCTTGTTTTGACGTGAGTCATGTTTTTCCAGCGCTTATTGTACAGCAACTAGAATATATCAAACACGCAGGCTTATAATCGCCTATAGCGAACCCCGAAAAGAGTATTAGGGTCACACGGACTCTAGGTTGGTTTTATCCGGAGAAAGATAATAGACTGTTATGAAATCCTAGTGGACCACAACTACGAAAACAAAGTTACCCCATGAGCATTCAAACATTTGATCATAGCGTCAAGATATCCATTCCAAAATCGCTTCTTCTTCTTCTTCCTCTTCCTCTTCTTCTTCTTTGTTTTCTACTTCCTTTTCATGTTCTAGTTATTTTCGGTCGGCCAATTTTCACTACGATGCCAAACACCGACGCGAGAGAGGTGACTCCAATATCTGGACCTGATATCGACCCATCGACTCATGGACCGGGAACCAACGACTTTACTTCCCTTCCACAGGAAGGTGTGATCACAGATTTTTTTCGCCTCAGAAAAATCTTAACGAGCTCGACTGGGATTAAACACAGACCAACTGCGCTTATCTCTTGTAAAAATACACAAATACACACAAAGTACGGTAGTTCAGAATACACGAGGCCTCGTATCCGAATATATCAACGCTTTAAACACAACACTTCAAGTTGATCAAAGAGAGGTCGCCCGCTTACAGCAAACGCTATCACTCGTTTGGCGACCGTTTAGAATGTATGCGCAAATTTACAGTTTAACTTTCAGGTGTTTAAAAAAAATGTCAACAAATAAAACCGAATGGCAGCTTAGCTGGTAATATAAGCCATGTGTTGTGTCTATTTTGGTATCGGCAGTATTTTATGTTTTTATTTCTCCCTCTCCTCTCCTCTCCTCTCCTCTCCTCTCCTCTCCTCTCCTCTCCTCTCCTCTCCTCTCCTCTCCTCTCCTCTCCTCTCCTCTCCTCTCCTCTCCTCTCCTCTCCTCTCCTCTCCTCTCCTCTCCTCTCCTCTCCTCTCCTCTCCTCTCCTCTCCTCTCCGCCCTTCGTATTAACGATTGGCGTTCCGTACGGTGATAGTATCAATTAATTTTATCAATATGGCAGAGCATGTGGGAAATAGGTTTGAAACGCTCCCGCAATCAGTCCCACAATGATAGGAAATCCCATAAAAATGGGAAAAATATGCGATTATGGGCAGCACACAATTAAGTCAGATATTCGAAAATTTATTTTGAATTATCTAAGGCGCAATTGTTCTACCATCACAATATTATGGAAAATTATCAAAACTTGTCCAACGTCAGTTCAACGAAATTCATTGAAACATTTTTTTTAAAGTATCTGACGCATTTTAGCCCTCAACATTATACGGATTGAACTAGTCGTCGTCGGAAAGTACCGACTTTTTTCCCGCTCGGATAATCTACTCGTCCACCTCGTAGTTAGTATTACGGTCGGTGGTAGCAACATTACCCGGTGATAATTTGCTCTCAATACCTACTTCGGCAGTCAGTCGCCGAGACGTTCACGTGATTTTTACGTTCTGCTCATTTTTTTGTTTTATTTTATCGTAGACCGTCTCTTGGTGAACCGAAGAAAAAGTTAGATAATGATATTGAATTTATTTTTTCTGGCATTTTGTATTTTCTTTTTCATTCAAAGCGCAAACCCCTGGCGGACGATTCTCGCGTTCATCCGCGCGGACCTGTGGTCATGATTATTATAGTTATCACCGGTGCGGAGCGGCACGTCGACTCGGGGTTTCTTTTCAAGAGGTGGGTGTGATGATCTGTGCAAATTGTAATGGGTATGTCGGTTCGGTCACGAGACAACCGGCCAGATCAGCCTCGCGCGCAGTCTATCAGTGATTGATACCCTTTGATTACCAATTTCGTGCGTATTAAAGATAAATGACGGTCAGCAGCCGCCGCGGCACCGTATCTAGCGGGTTGAGTAATAAGTAAGGTGTATGTTATTATGATTGACTTTAGGTGTGATATGACGTTTACAATTGATGCAAGGATTCATGCAAGTTTTCGAACCTGTTATAATTATATAGCACAAGTAGCAATGACAAACGCTCGCAGAGTGTGAGGGTTATATGGTTGTTAGTAAAGGTACTTATTTAATATTTCTTAGTGACATTATAGAATATTGAAGGCTTGCTGATGCCAGAGTAAGGTATTTGGTTATAACCCGTAAGTGTGGAGTATATTTTGTTTTGTTTCCAGCGAAAACGATTTACAATGATTTATTACCAAATCATGTAACTGACATTCCAAAACATACAGCACATTTCGTCCATTATGTAGGTTAAATCTCGAGCCACTGTTGCCTTTTCCTGTACTACCTACTACTCAACGATCGTAACGAAATCATATTTCAATTTAATAATCCGATCAAACGCCTCCATAAACCGCAGTTTGCTCCACGCAGAACGTTTGGTATTATAATTCAATGAAACTGAAAGTAAGCTCCCCCGCGGCAGCTGACCACCTTTGGAACTCGAGGCATGTCTCGGTTAATCAGGTTAATCACAATGTTTCGATTTGCAACCATATAACACAGTGAAAAAAAAGTATAGCGATGCTACGATCAAACGAAATTCCACAAAAACAGGATCAAAATAGCGTCGTCCTTCAGTTCTTGCCGCTGGTCTCCGACACCCCATCAAAATCGTATGTTTAGCTGCAAAGTATGAGTTTAGCTTTTTTTTTGCAGTGGCCCAAACCTTCTAACAGTCACTCCGGCAGATCGAAAGTCTACCGCTGCGGCCACCAAATACCCGTACAGCTGTTATCATGATTAATTCCTATAGGGAAATAAACGTGGTGAATGAAAATGGCAAAAGCCACTGGCTGAATTGCGCTGCTGTGCATTTTACCAATATTATTATATCATCGCATTCTATACACGAGTTTACCAGTGATTTACAATTCAATTAGATACTCAGCTGATGACGACGATGAAGGGATAAGTAGCCTTTGTGGCACGGGTAGGGTAAGTGAAACTCTCAACCGGTCAACGCGGTGGTGGTTGGATTTTGCTTCTGTCAATGAATATGTCACGGTGAATATTCAATAACCGTTCGAATCTGATCTTTTTGTTCGAAATGCAAATTTAAACCATATTCCAACTCACCCGAGTCTGAACCAATTCGGTGGGTTGATACGCACCTGTAAAGACAGAAAGAAAAGAAGAAGTAAATTAGCATTGGCAGTTGTGGTTCATGTAAGCAAGGCAAACGAAGAAATGACAATCGGCGAATTAGTATGCCACAAAGTTGCCCACCACAACCATTAGGTCATCGAAGTAATAATAATGGTAAACAGATTTCCACGGTGTGTCAGGTTTCAGTTCGGCGGAGACAGAGCGAGCTAGGCACTACTAACCTAGTGAAAGCATTTTTGCCGCGTCATTTTGAAGGTCTGTAACAGTATGACGATATAAATTTTAGGAATTTTGTTGACTAGGAATTTATTTATGGAATCTGTTGCGAGGCAGCAAGCGGTAGACTGGGTCAAGTGCATGATATTTTGGTGTCGCTTCTGGGTATCTATAACAGTAGATAATAGGGGGATTTTTGTTGAGATTAACGAGGTCAAGCTCATTTACAAAATTTCGAAGCATCAAGCGCTTAAAATTTTAGACATATTGCGAATAAAGGTAAAATGTAGTTTAAAGAGAAAAAGCTTGCTCAAGTAGCGCGGTCGTAGATATTGGCGCTCTAACACGATAGTCTGGGAGCGGAGCGGTGACGCACGTTACCTTAACAAATCAGGTTACCATCCCTCCGGGTTTGACCCGCAGACTCTGGCGATCTGCAGCCCTCCGGGTTTTACATCAATATCTTCGGGACATTTTTTTCTTTTAATGATTGAATTTCTAACGAGTTCTGCAGGTGTTCTCGTTGGTTGCTCCTTTGTATGAACCTCCCTAGCGACTGCGAGTAGCCGGATTCTTTGCGCTCTGCTTAGAATACCGGATGGCGCCGCAGTGTGCTTCCCACACTGCTCTGGGGAATACTTGTTTGGCTTATCCTCCACAGCGAGAGTGACTGGTGCTTTTGGAATCTTTGCGGATAGAATTGAAAGTTAAACCGAAACCGAAAAAAACAGCAACCGAATAATTTACAGGTTAATGTCAACGATACAGACAAAATAAAGCACTCATCGAGTGAGTCAATTTGGCAATTTTCCATCCAGTGCTAAATGGATAACCTGAAGAGTTTCTATTCTATTCTATTCCATTCTAAACATTACACAGCCAGTATTGAAAAGCATCCTGGAAAACACTGCAGTTAGTCTTTCGTCTTTCGAATTGAATTGAATGACCGTTTCAGATAATAGAAGGTTAGGATAAAACGTTGGGAGTGACTTGGTTACGAAGGTTAATGTCACTCCTTTGGTCCTTTGGGATGGGACAGAGGAATTTACACTTTGCGCTGGTTAATTTGCCTAGGTTAAAGCGCCTTTATTCGCTCATTAATTTTAGAAGCACAATATAGAAAAGAAAAACTGCTTTCAACTATTCTGTAAATACCAGATCTTATATTCCAATTTTTCTGACATACGAAAAAAGTTAGTTAGAACAGATCGGAATAGATACTAGGAAAATTTAGCAGATCATCCTGGAGCTTACCGGAAACACCTGAACAATATGCAATTAGTGGTAATATGCATTGCTTACTTGCTGGGCTCATTTCGGTGGCACGGTATTCTATTCACCCTTATATAACTTACAGGCTTGGAGCGGAGTCCTTCTAACGCGAACTTAAATGTTTCGATGTTCTAAACATCAATGTCTTGCCGGTTTTTGACTACATCGAAAGTTCGGATTACCAGCGCTTGGATGTTTAACCGTTAAATGCATACTGTTGCCATTTGGCAACATACCGGTTTTTTTTAATAAAAAGCTCAATCAGTGATATATTCTGGCAACATTTTTCACCTTTTGGCAGCGTACATTGTAGCCGACAAGTACAGTTGGATGAATTGACACAGTTCACGTTAATCGTTGACATTTCGCACAATTAAACGAAAGTCGTTGGAATTACCGTTTTGCTTTGCACCGAGAATTAAAATTTACAAATTTTCAAGCACAAAAGCACACTATTATCCAATCAAAAAATATTACAGCAACAATGTAAGTTTATTCTCTTTCTAGGTTGTGTTATTTGATAAAAATCATCACTTTCCAATACAGCATAAAATGTGTATGTTGCCAAATGGCAACATTATGCGTTTGGGCATATAGTGATACCTACCAAAGTAATGGATAACAATAAGTGATATTTCTTAATTATTTCAGAATGGATGCAAGGAAATACAGAGAAGAAGCTTTTGAGCGTTTTCTTGCATCAGGATGGAACGATATCCGAGGATGATGATATCACTGATGTCAACAGTTTGGATTATTATCAAAACCGAGAGGATCTGATTCGTGAACTTGAGGGCAGTTCTGATGACGACGAAGATGACACATCTGCTGCTGATAGTGCAGATCAGGAAGAAGACTTCGCAGGTTTTCCCGAGACTTCGGGAACCAGCACAATTGAATTCAACTGCACAAGCACACGATTTGTTCCAGTTCGAAAATCTGGAACTCAAGAGCTTACGTGGAGGAGCGATCATTTCGTATTCGACGATGCACGGGTATTATTTTCAGGATCTCAGCCGTCGCCACAACAGATCGTAGATGGGCAGACACCTTTTCAGTGTTTTTCGTATTTTTTTGTTTTGGCGAAAATTGTAGAAGGAACAATTTTTTATCTGGTGCAGAAAGGAATTAGCCACTGTCCGCCTGTATCGATATTAGAAATCAGGCAGTTTTTTGGTATACTGATATTCACGTCAGTGTATCATTATCCCAATGTGAGATCGTATTGGTCAAGACATGGTTTTTCAACCATAATGGAGACTATGACTCTGAACAGATTTGAAAGAATTCGTTCATTAATTCATTTCAATAACAATGATCTTCACAAGCCCAAAAATCATCCCAATCATGACCGTCTCCACAAAATAAGGCCTTTGATAGATCATTTAAATGAGTCGTTTTCGACAGCTATTCCTATTGAGCAAAGGCTGTCTCTTGATGAGCAAATGTGTAGCACTAAGGTTGTCCATTTCATGAAGCTATACATGCCCAATAGACCTCATAAGTGGGGTTTCAAATTATTCGTGTTATGCTCTGTTAGGGGATATGCATATAGATTTGAAATCTACACACCTAGAAAAAATCGTGTAAATTTACGTCTCCTGACCATGACATATTTTACGTTTGATTTAGATTTTACATGTCGTCGAATTTTGCAAGTCACGTAATTTTACTCCACATATGACATTTGATTAAAATGTTGAATGGTGTAATTTTATGGCACTGCGCGTGGAAAGTACATCTTTCATGTAAAATTAAACAGAACACGATTATTTTTCGTCATTTCGTCAATTACGGTTTGTTAGATTGTGGCAAGTTTGAAATTACGTCAACGATAAAATTCAGAATTTTTTGGTGTGTATAGTGGACAACAAAATCTCAAGATTTTACCGAATGAACCTGATCTTGGTACCGTGGGATATAGTAGTCCGTTTATGTCGACCCTTGGCCAAAAACGTGAACCATATACTTTACTTTGACAATTACTATACCTCTCTACCTTTGTTACACTATTTAGCAACACAAGCTATACACCAAAAAAAAATGAATTTTATCGTTGACGTAATTGAAAGCATGACATAATTTAATAAACTGTAATTCACAAAATGACGAAATATATCCGCGCTCCGCTTAATTTTACATGAAACATATACTTTACATGCGCAATGACATAAAATTACACGTATATGACATAAAATTAAAATTAAACGTAAAAGTATTTTTGATGCTCGTATATCAGGATCAGGAGACGTAAATTTACACGATTTTTTCTATGTGTGTATTCACGCCTTAGGAACAATTAGGATGAACCGCCTTGGGAAACATTGTAAACTTTCGCAAAATAATTTCATGAAAAAATCAGTTCCTCGAGGAGCTTTTGAAGAGCAGACAACAGATTATGAAGGGGTTCCTATCAGTGCCATCTGTTGGAAAGATAACAAAGTTGTTACACTAGTTTCAACCTATGTAGGCGCTGAACCGGTTAATACTATCAAAAGATTTGATAAGAAAATGAAAAAGCAAATTTCAATTCATTGCCCAAAAATTATCACTGACTATAACATGCACATGGGAGGAGTGGATCTGATGGATAGTTATCTAGGTAGATATAAGATAAGAGTTAAAGGCCGAAAATGGTACATTCGATTGTTTTACCATATGTTAGATATGGCAGTAGTAACCAATTCTTGGCTATTGTACAAAAAAGCCAATGAACGCTATGAATTCAATATTATGAATTTGGCTGACTACAGAACAGACCTGGCAGACACATTATGTAGATACAACACAAATACATCATCGAAGAGAGGAAGACCATCGTACATCATCGAAAAAAACTTGAGGCGAAAAAACGACGTGGTCCAATGAAACCTGTCGCTTCAAAAGATGTGCACACTGATGGCAAGGATCACTTAGAAAATCGTTGTGATAAGAAAAACAGATGTAAATTGCCTAACTGCAAAGTATATTCACGCATAGAATGCACTAAATGTAAGGTTGCACTTTGCCACACAAAGAATAGAAACTGCTTTGCAATGTTCCATACTTGATTATTTGATTTGATTATACAAAGCCCAAACGCATAATGTTGCCATTTGGCAACAAACCCATTTTAAAGCAAAATAAAATAAAAAACTAACAATTGATGCATTTCATTCCTACTCCCGTGATTTAGAACGTCATATCCTCCTTCTCCATTTTTTTCAAAGCGATGGAAAAAATCATGCATAGGGCTAATGTCTATCCCAATCAGCAATCACGATAATGTTCGGTTTCCGAATATTGTCATTCCAGAACACCTTTCTTTTTTGCCAAATCATCGATGCCCGGTCGATTGCAATATGCTTGGTAAGGTGTATCAAACTTGGCGTCCAGATTAGTGTTTTCATCTTTAACTGATGAACAGGAGAATTTCCCGAGGGTACTGGCAGCTACTTGCTGACAAATTCTTCAATTCTCTAATGACGCTATGTGACTAATGAGCCAATGTAGTGTACATCGGTCAAATGCGGCGAAAATTCAAAGTTCGCATTCGATAATACGAACCTGCTCTTGGCTACGGAAGAACTAATCAATCCAGTGTGGCGGCACACACTATAGCCCACAATAACACAATAGACAAAATATAGAAATTCGTGAAAAATGAACGGAGCTTTGCACACCTGAACGCGTGTGTATCCAGGTATATAGTCAATGCTAAACATACGCCCATAAACGAGGACGCCACGTTAATATCAGTACCCATTTTGCCATTGACAAATCTGAAAATTCTGTGAACATTTTTAATCTCTTCGCGATGAGTACTGCACGCAGATGGACAATATCGAGCCTGAAACCGGTCGACCAAAAAGGTAATATTTTTATATTTAGTAAGCGTTGTGTTCGGTTTCACGTCGCGTTTTTGTGAGTGTGAATCGATGCCTTACGTTGGTACATCCCCAAAAAACACGTGGTTAGTTTTGCCAAAACATTACATTCTACGGTTAATGAGCATGCGCATTATGAGGATACAATTAGTAGTTACTCCGTGATTAACCATAACTTGTAAAATTGCACAGAGGTAGTTCGACGAATGCAACCTGGAAGTACTATACTATATTTACCCCTAAGAAGAAAAAATTGGGTTAGCGCCAAAATTTCTCACTAGGCCGAGATTTTTTTTGGTGAAACCAGTCTTTGAACGTGAAGGGCACAAATCCTAACTTAATAAAATCATGGGTTTTCGTCTCATTGAAAACCGACACTAACTTATTGTCGGAATAGATTAGCGCCCGCTTGACCCGAAATCCCCAAAACAAAAACACACTTTGTGTTTCAATCGAACGACTGGTCAAACATGATGTCCCGCCCGAACAGAAGGCCTGCTAAGTCAAGACAAGTTTCGGCTTCGCTATGTCTTACCGGCATAAACAGAACTTCTGCTCGGATATTTAAAGTAATCAATATTGACCCAACCAGAAACGTTTTTGGAATTAGATCCCTGTTTCTCTATTTTATTTGTTTTATGAAAGTCTTGCATACTTTTTTAAATTCGTTTAATTCAGTGTCACATTCTGCCTCTTTTGTTTATTTTCCGTTATTCTTCACTTTAACCATCTGTTTACTTTTCTTCTTTTTTACGTTTTTCCCATGTTACTAGCATTTAATATTGTTATTTCGCTGCTTTGAAAATTATTTAATTTTTTGGCATTTTCTTGAAGGAATCCTGTATTCTGTGCTCCGTTTTTTCTACTGCGTCATATTTTAATATTCAGCATCATTTTATTTTCATTTTATTTAGCTTTTTTTCCAATTTGTCTATATTCGCAATTAATTTCCAATTGGAATTTATTTTTGTTTTTCACCATATTTTGCATGTTTAATTGTTTTCTATTTATCTATATGTTTGATTTATTTCCTCTTTTATTTTTTACTGTTCTTTCAGATTTTTTTAATATTCCTTTTGTTCATTGTTTTTATTTCCCTTTTTTCTATTTAACCTACTTTGAATTTTTTTTCTTTTTGCCATTTTCTATATTTTTCCATCTTTTTCACTGCTTTGTGTCTTTAATTTGTATTCGTATTTGTATCTCAGGTAAAAATCGGCGGCGCGCCGGCGTGGCGCCGATGTGCTTACTATTTTTACATACAATCGACGGCGCGGCGAGGCGGCGGCGGCGGCGTGGCGCACACCTCTAGTCGGAAGTTATGGTGATGAGCCTATTTGCGCCATGTTTCTATTATCACGTTACCCATTTGAAGCCGTTTGTTAGAGCAGTGTCAGCCATCTTTGTTCAACGCATTGAGTCAAATGGTAGCGCAACGATAGGGGTTCTCGATTCGAGTTTTCGTTGCGCTCAAACACGAGATTTTTACTGTTTTCAGTGCATTTGTGTTATTATCTTGGTACTTAACAACGAAGCAAAGCTGTTGATGTCAATTTTTACGCATTCCATTGATTGTTGGCCAAGAAATGAATGAATTAGTGAGACACCCTGCTAAGTATGGCGAAAATAAGCACTTTACCTTATTAGTCTGTGGTTGTTAGATTGTGGTAAACTCCGAATTTTAGTTTGTTGTCCACTTTTCTGGTAATCATCAGGTCTAAGAACGCCAATTTCATTTCAATTTCATTCTGTACCGTTAGAATTGCTCTAATTTGGAAAAGTCCGAGGACACCAGTCCGAGGGTTTGGTTCATCTTGTCCCAATTAGCAATATATTTGACACTTGTTCACCATATTTATATTAATTTACGAAGTACATTAGTTTTCCATAAAATCATTCGAAAACGGCTCGGTAAACTGGGATTTCGTAGTCTATCTTGGGCAGCGTCAACAACAAGCACAAATCAAAAACCAAAAAACTAGTTAATTTTCAATATAGTTAAGTTACGCTGAATATTTGCGGTAGGTACCATTCATAACCAGATGTGCCAATGCGACGAAGCTGCTATTTCAGGACTGTACATCGACACCGGTATACGGAGAAGGCAGTATAGGGAGGTGAGATCAATCTGGATTGTTTGTTGTTATGGCAATTAGTTTATTCCATTCCGTGTCTATAGCAGACTTCATCTTTAGAGTCAGCATTTGATTCTGCTGCGAAATCGATACTTTGTCTGATATCAAAGTTCTTTTCGAGAGTTAGCATATACATATCTCAAAATATTTTTAATACTTTTCTATTACTATAAATAGCCATAACTGACACAATGAATATCCCCAGTATTCATTATGATAGTGTTCATAATGGTTGAATATTTTGATTTAATTATCACACAATTTACAGCGCGGCAGAGCTAAATTTGTATCTTCGAGCAGGCTGCATTATTCATTGATATGGGAATTTCAAGGCTTGTTTACCAGCAAAACACTGCTTTTTAGATAATTTAATTGTGCACGGACTGAACAAAAATCTATTTAAAAAATCTAAGGTTATTAACGCACTTACTGCTAAAAAGACCGAAAACTCGAGTACATTATTCAAAAAATGCATAAAATATTTATAATTTTAACTTTCAATCCTCTTAATAGTCTAAAAAATTAAAATTAAGAGCTGAATCTTTCACGGAGTTTAAGTTTTCCGCGAAAAGCTGCGGAGCGAGATTGTTTATAAATCTACTAGTTTCATTTATTTTGACTTTCAAAAAGCATTGTAAATATATGCTCAAATATAAGAAATGTAATATTACGCAAAAGATAATTTGTCTCTCTTGTTGTTTTAATGTTCAAAAAATAATCATCTTTTTATGAGCAACTGATGAGGAGATACTCTTTATTTGTTCCGATTCGTACCGATAGACGCTATTTGATGAGCGGCAGAACCCTGACAACGAAATCTTTTTTATTTGGCTATCAAACAAGAATCGAAAAATTATATTTAAACATCTTTCATTTTTGAAAACTATATTGAACTTCAATGATTATAGATTTGCATAAGTGTGTACGACAGCCGTAAGGGTATTCTATTCCACTATCACTGTATCTGACATTACCCACCCATTTCTTTTTCGCGACAAAAATAATAGGAACGCACCTTTTTGGTAATTTTCATAGAGCCACCGGTGCTTGTAGTTGTTGCTGCTAGGATTTTATATATAATCTGGGGACCCTAAAATCCTGGAACTCCTGGCCCTAGCCCAGTCGGCTCATGCGTAAAAATGGTACTGCTAGCTAGGTTCCCAAAAATATGTGTTGGGTGGATTGAATAAACGGCTTTTCAGCATGAATCAGCTAAAAGCTGTGGAGCTTTATTAATGAAATGCCCTATGGAACTTATACGCTACTTACATCGGTTCAATACGTAATCCTTCTTCTTCCCAACAATTGTGCAGGTAGAATACTATCCCGTTTAAAGCTACAATTTGGATCAAAATGTTAATTTTCAGGGCGAACAAATTCACGCCACGTTTGTCCTAACCTTAACTTGAACAATCCGACACCGTCCGTTCTGACCGACAGTATTCTTGTGCTACTATCACCTGTTAAGGAATATAATTCAGGGTAAGGATTAAAAGAATTCCTCTCCGACGTAGGTTCTACTTACGGGATTTAAATTTTTGCTTGTGATGTTCACGAATTCAATGGTCTATATTTTCAACTTCTAACAAATTTCATCTATATTTTTTCTTATATCTTCCTCTCATCTGTGCATGACGTCTATCTTTTTCTATCCTACCATTTCAAACGGTCCTTCTTCCCTTTTCCTATCCTTTCATTTCAAATGGTCCTCACTACATCAAAATTGTCCTTCACCGACAGGTGGTCGACAGTGGAGTTGGAAGGGGTCAGCGGGACATACCGTAACACTCCCCGACCCGTAAGGCTGGTTAGCTATCTCCGGTTCAGCTTTACCTTCTGCTGTTCCCGGCTGAAGCCCCACCTTTTCTATGTCGATCCGCGCCAGCTTTGCTACAGGTCGATGCACCATTCCGTCGGGAGTCTGCACCACGGCATCGCGAACTCGCCCATCTCGGCCCACCACGACCTTGGCTACACGTCCTCGAATCCATCCGTTGCGTATCTTCTCCTCCACGATGATCACCGAATCTCCTACCTCGATCGGTTTCGTCTCCTCAAACCACTTGGTACGACGTGCGATGGTAAGAAGATATTCCCGCACCCACCGGCGCCAAAACTGATCTACCATTGTACGGCATAGATTCCAGTCGTTCCTGCAGGCTTGTCTTGGATCCGTAAGCATCTTCGGAGTCTGCGTTACGCCGCTCGAGCTCATTAGAAGAAAGTGGTTCGGTGTTAGAGCCTCCTGTTGCGCCGTCTCCAGAGGAATATATGTTAGCGGTCTCGAATTGACCACACTCTCAGCTTCCACTAGCAACGTTGCCAGCGTTTCTTCGTTCGGCGTTCGAGAAGACTCCATTGCAGCAAGAGCGGTTTTCACCGACCGCACTAGACGCTCCCAGGCGCCACCCATGTGAGGTGATCCAGGTGGGTTAAACACCCATTTCGTGTTCGCGTTGGTGATCGTTTCGGCAAGCTGGCGCTCGATTTTGCCCATCTCCTACTTAAGTTCGTTGCTCGATCCCACGAAAGTTGTGCCCCTGTCGCTGCGGATCTCCACAGGTGCTCCTCTGCGTCCGATGAAACGCCTGATCGCCATCTTGCAAGATTCCGTTGAAAGTGTGTGAGCGACTTCGAGATGGATTGCTCGTGTGGTCATACACGTGAACAGAGCTACCCATCGTTTTGCAATACTTCGGTTCACCCGCACGCCGATCGGCCCGAAATAGTCGACGCCTACGTAGGAAAATAGACGTACGTACGCCTGCAACCTGGCCGCCGGGAGTGGAGCCATTCGGGGTGTCGCCAGACTTGGCTTCTTGACTTTACACAAGACGCACTCTTTAGCCACCTTACGCACGAACGGGCGCAGCTGCGATATGTGGAAACGCTGTCTCACTTCATTCACGACAGTCTCGCCATTGGCGTGAAGAAATCGTTGGTGGTACCATTCAACCAGCAGTCTAGTCACTGGATGGGCTTTCGGCAATATTACTGGAAACTTAGTGTCAAACGCGGCGACGGTCGCAGCAGATATCCGTCCATCAGAACGAATAACATCTGCTTCGTCCAAGTACGGAGACAGTTTGTATATTTTGCTGGTTTTCTCCAGCCGCGCCTGTTGTCCTGGCTGCTTGTCCCGCATTACTGACAAAGTCGCCACCTCGTCCGGATACTGCTCACACTGCACCCAACGAAAGATTGTGGTTTCGGCTGTTGCTAATTCCTCTTGAGTGAGTGGTCCGTCCAGTCGAGTCTCTCGTTTTACCGTTCGCCGTAGATTTTGTACGTAGCGATGAACATGTGCTACCGATCGTTACAAATGCGTCAGTTTCGAGAATCGCTCCCACCTCACAAGTTGTGGCGGTACGACAACCTCCTTGTGCACCAAACACGACCTCAGCTCTTCATCGGTCGTCGCGCCGACTGAATCTGCATCTACGGTCCATTGATCTTCTGGCAAATATAAATCGTTGTCACCACGGAACCAACGGCCGCCTGAGGACAAACACGGCCCTTTTCCCCACTTTGTCGCATCGTCGGCGACGTTCTTTCTCGATGATATCCAACGCCATTGCTTCGCCTCCGACTTGGACAAAATCTCACCTACTCGGCAAGCTACGAACTGGCGATATCTTCGATGATCTGAATTTATCCAAGCCAGCACCATCTTAGAGTCACACCATAACACTGTCTTCTCGACTACGAGCGAGTGCCCAGTGAGGATGGTCTTCATCAAGCGTACTCCGATTACCGCTGCCATCAACTCCAACCGTGGGATGGAGTGTGCCTTCAGTGGAGCCACCTTGGATTTCCCACCGACTAACGCAACAGAAATCCCATCCGGAAATACCGCCCGAAAGTAAGCGACACACGCATAAGCTTCTTCGCTAGCATCCACGTAGATATGCAGTTGCAGCGACAAGATATCTTTCACCGAACGTTGCGGAAAGTAGCAACGCGGAATGCTAATCTGGTCCAGATGTTTGAACAAACTCGTCCACCGCATCCACTTCCCAAGTAACTCCTCCAGAATTAATTGATCCCATGTCGTCTTCGCCCTCCACGGCTCCTGGATTAGTACCTTGCCGTGTATGAGGAAAAAACACAACAATCCTGCCGGATCGAATGGGCTCATCACTACTCGCAGTGCCTGGCGCTTAGTTGGATGCTCCGCACCCACCGCTAGCGTCGTTGTAAACGTGAAGACATCGTCGACCGGCTTCCAGTACATCCCGAGCACGCGTTCGGTTGAACTGTTCTTGTCCAGCTGGAGACACTTTTCTGTGACTGGGTCTCTCTCCCCGACCCGTGCGAGAACCTCGGTGGAATTTGAAAGCCAGTTCCGCAGAGAAATCCGCCGAGAGAGTGGACCAGTTTGACTTCATGTGCCAGCTTCACCGCTTCGTCAACGTCGTCAGCGCTGTCCAAGTAGTCATCCACGTAGTGCTTCCGGATAATTGCGTCGGCTGCAACTGGATACTGTCTTGAATGCTCCTTAGCGTTCAAATTCTTCACGAATTGTGCCGAACACGGTGAACACGTTGCACCAAACGTTGCGACGTCCATCAAATACACATCGGGGGCTTGTGTAGGATCATCTCGCCAAAGCAGTCGTTGCGCATGTCGATCTTCTCGTCGAATCCGAATCTGGTGAAACATCTCCTTCAGATCCGCGCACAGAGCGCCCGTTTCTCCCGGAATCCGTATATAACATTGAGCAACGTATTTAGCAGATCCGGCCCTTTCAACAGCATCGTGTTGAGTGCGACTCCATCCACTTTGGCCGCTGCATCGCAGAAGATACGAACCTTGGACGGCTTCTTGGGATTGATGACCGTTCCTAAAGGTAAGTACCACGTACGCCGTGGATCTGAATCATCGAGCTCCTTCCGGGTCGCTTTGTGTATGTACCCTTTCGCTTGATACTCAGAAAGCTGTCTCCTCACACTTTCGCCGATGAGTAAATCCCTCTGCATACGCCTTTCCAAACACTGCAGTCGTCGAACCGCCATCTGGTAGCTGTCCGGGAACTCGAAGCTATCGTACTTCCAGAGAAGCCCAGTTTCGAATCGCTGTCCGACCCGCTTAGTAGTTTCCATCAGGATCCGATTTGCTCGTTGAGTTTCCGCGGACTCAGGATGGGCGACTTCCATTATACCCAGACTCTCGACTGAGAAAAACTTCTCCACGAGCTCATGTAGGGTCTGCTCGGCCTCCTGGCACTCGCATATGTGGAAACTATGAACGATATCCCCTGACTTGTCCTGGTTGGATCCGTAAACCGTCCATCCCAAACGTGATTTTGCTGCTATCGGCGCTCCCGGTCGGCCATCTCGTAGCTTGAGTGTCGATTTAACGTGAGCGTTGTCGTTTCCGATGAGGATGCGCGGTACCGCTTGATCGTAATCATCGATCGGTAGGCCCTTTAGGTACGGAAAGGTTTCTGCGAGTTCCGCGTACCGCAAGGATTGTCGTGGTAAGTCCAGCTTGCTTACGGTGCGCACGTCCGACAAAGAATGTTTGGATGCCCCTGACCGTCCTGCTATTTCCAATGCGACCCGTTGAGAATTAGCTTCTGACCTCTTCACGTTCGCCGTCCACTGCAAGCACAATGGTTGCGGATCTTCTACAACCCCAAGGTCCTTTACCAACTCTTCGTCAATCAGCGTTCTCTCCGAGCCGTCGTCCAAGAAAGCATACACGGACACAGATCGATTGTTCCCATACAAAGTCACTGGAATAATACGAAAAAGCCTAGTCTTCCCAGCGGAATGATGGTTGGTGACAGCTTTGGAACTACTTGGCTTAGCTTCACTCGATTCTTGCCTGGACCCATTCTTCGCCGAATTTCCGTCGTTCCCAAACTTCTTACAGCCATTTCCTGGCGTCTTTCCGTTTTCCCTGGCCTGCTGGGCTTCATTTGTGTCCCGTTTGGAGTGCAGCAAAGGGTGGTGACGCCGTTGACATCCGTCGATATCGCATTGCTTGCGATTCTTGCAGGGGCGCCTTCCGTGTGCTCCAAGACAGAGCCGACACAAGCCGAGTTTCTGTATTGTCTCCCAGCGTTCATCGACCGTTTTTTTGTCGAACTCTGAGCAGTCTTTTACCCGATGCGCCGGGTTTTTGCAAATGAAACACGCTGGGCTTGATAGGCGCATCGTAACGCCAGATGCTTCTTTGTTCGTCGCCATCAAAGAAGAATCCTCCGTTGAGTGAGTTCCGCAGAAGTTTTTGTCCTTTCCGTTCTTCTCCTACACTATTCGCTGCTGCTGTACAGGTTGCGGCCTAGGATCGTAGTTCACGGTCACGTCGGATGCCGCTCACACGAGCGTCTGCATATACTGCGAGAAAGAACGCAGGTTCACTTCCCCGCAGCGCTGCTTGTATAGCGACCAGTCCAGTTTCATATGTGCTGGAAGCTTCTCTACCAACTCGAACAGTAGCATCGGATTGTTGAGATGCGCTTCATGCCTCCCGGCTTCCAGATGATCACAAAAATTCTGCACCGCCATACCGAAACCGATTAGCGTGTCTAGTCTTTCCTGTTTTGGCGCAGGCACCCCTCGGATCCTCTGCAACAACGCATGGATCAACAATTCCGGTCTACCATAAAGTATCTCCAGCGTAGCTAAACATTTGGGACGCTCGCCGGTAGCAACAGTCGACTCCGCACCGATTCAAGTGCGTGCCCCTTCAAACACCGTTGCAACCTCGTCAAATTTTCCTCGTTCGAAAACCCGCACGTCTGAGTAGAGTTAACGTACGAGCTAATGAATAGCGGCCAGTCCTCCGGATTACCAGAAAAGATTGGCAACTCCTTGTTCATCACGTGTCTTGCCGCCAATTGTCGCGGTGTCGGTCCCCAATACGCCTGCTCGTCATGCAACGGAGGTTGCTGCGCACCAGCCTGGAACTCCGTAAACCGTGGTTGCTCCTGCGGTCCCAATTGGATTCCTGGTGGCACCGTCTGCCTTCTCGAAAACCTTTGCTCAGTGGGGATCACAGACGGTAACGGTTGGCCGGCGTACGACTGGGAATACTCTCCTCCCAGTAATTCTTCCACTGTCACTGGACCTCTAATCGGGCCTGCACTATCTCTATTCACTGCGGTCGATCGCGCGGCGATTGCAAAATTCGGATTACCAACTCGCGGAATGACAAACGAATTGCCTGCTGGAGGAGGTTGGGTGAGAGGAAAGGGATAGTTTTGGAAAGCATGCTGCTTGGGGATTACATTTGCGATGCCTTTACTAGGCCCGGCGAGCGCGGAGGTAACCGAGAAAATGTTAGCCTGACCTCTACCAACTATTGGCGCTGTTGTGCTTTCGGCTCGACCGATAATACCCCCTAACGTTGGATCAAACCCTGACTGCCCTAACGAAATACCTGCCAACGCTGCTTCTAGAATACCCTCGTTAATGCTAGTTGGTTGCTGCATGCCGTCCTGCCTAGCTTGTATTCCAGTTGCGGTCGTCGCGTTACTCGTACCAATAGCTGGAGCCTTCTCCGTCGGGACAACCAACGTCGAATGGGCGGCCTTCCACTGCTGTACCTTGCTGAAGGAACTCTGCACTGAGGCGACACTCCGGTTGTCTTCATCGCCTTCCCCACCTAGGTCAATCACCTCTCTCAAACGGAATGACTCGTTCATTACCGCCTGCTCTAGCTGCAATTGCCTCCGCTCAAACTCTGCTTCCTTTTTCTGCTTCTCTTGCTCCATCTTCCGCTCGTGCTCCCGGCGCTCCAACTCTATACGCTTCATCGCCAAAGCCTTCTGGGCCTCAAGTATCTCGAGCTGTAGGCGAGCCCTTATTGCTCCAGCACTACAGGTTGAAGTGCTCGTTCCTGCTTTGCTGTTAGCCTTGCTTCCGGGTGCATCAATCACCGGAATCTGTGCCGACGGTCTCTGACAGTTTGGGCATGTAAACGGTCGGTCTGTCGCATCAATGCTGTCGTTCACACCCACACATGTAAAATGCCACCACGAATCGCAGTGACAACAGCTTACCATCCGATCCGTGTCAGGTTCATTACACTGGTTACAGTGTGTTTCCATGGTGGGGGCACTTCCTGTACAATTCGGCATTGCTTCGTGGTTATCTTGGACGATCTTTTAGATTGTTGGGTGGATTGAATAAACGGCTTTTCAGCATGAATCAGCTAAAAGCTGTGGAGCTTTATTAATGAAATGCCCTATGGAACTTATACGCTACTTACATCGGTTCAATACGTAATCCTTCTTCTTCCCAACAATTGTGCAGGTAGAATACTATCCCGTTTAAAGCTACAATTTGGATCAAAATGTTAATTTTCAGGGCGAACAAATACACGCCACGTTTGTCCTAACCTTAACTTGAACAATCCGACACCGTCCGTTCTGACCGACAGTATTCTTGTGCTACTATCACCTGTTAAGGAATATAATTCAGGGTAAGGATTAAAAGAATTCCTCTCCGACGTAGGTTCTACTTACGGGATTTAAATTTTTGCTTGTGATGTTCACGAATTCAATGGTCTATATTTTCAACTTCTAACAAATTTCATCTATATTTTTTCTTATATCTTCCTCTCATCTGTGCATGACGTCTATCTTTTTCTATCCTACCATTTCAAACGGTCCTTCTTCCCTTTTCCTATCCTTCCATTTCAAATGGTCCTCACTACATCAAAATTGTCCTTCACCGACAGGTGGTCGACAGTAGAGTTGGAAGGGGTCAGCGGGACATACCGTAACAATATGTTTTGAATCAGTTAATTTCTAAAATACTAGAATTTTAATGAATGCCGATAACACGAAACGAATTTATTCAATTTTTAGCTTTGATCATTTTTTAAAATCTCCTCGCTTGGCCACGCCACTGACTCAGCTCAGTCATATGAGTAAAAATCAAAATCATTCTGTACTCCGACCTTTAATCGAAAATTAGTCAAAGTCTATAAATAATAATGTGATCAAATTAATCATGCTCAACCATAGCTAAATCAACAAACTCAAAGTAGATGCCAATCGCGTAAGGCATTTTGGTCCCACAATCGTACACTTCCAAACTCTCAAATATTGCAATACTTTGCGATGAGAAAGAGAAAAAAAACCCATATATCAAGCCCATTTTACACTTCCGATGGTATTCTTAGATCGACCGAAATTTAAAGGTCACTTTATCTTGTCGTCCTTGAACGCATGAACGAACACACCCAGTGGACAAAGATTCGCGGTGATTTTTTTTTCTTCGAATGAGATCTGGTTTTAACTCAAACAAACGCGATCACGTTTGATATTTCGGCAGCGACAGTGCTGCGCCGAAGAGCATATTTAATAGTTTATCTTTAGGAGTGTTTCTCCGGTTGGAATTACAGGGTGCCTCAGAATAGGTGTTAAAAAAATTTCTTAAATTTTTTTGCGAGATAGGTAAATTGTATTGGCAGCTCATGTTAAAAATAAATAACGATTGCTTTTGAATTTATTTGTAAACTGTCATAGTTTATGAACTCACAGTTTGTACCTTGTCAGACATAAAAACAATTTAAAGAAAAGATGGTTAAGAGTGAGTAAGCGGTTTGTGTTTCGCACTTTAAACGGTTTAAAGATTCTGGAAGCGTAAAAATTGTACATAATGGAAGTGCTAGTATGACAAAGATGATTCGAACTGAATTAATATTATTTGTTTTTATAATACAGTTGGTATTCTATAATAGTTTAATTTGATTGATTTGTTTTCTTACTACTTATTCGATTTTAATTTAATGACATCTATTCTGAGACACCCTGTTAATCTCAGTGTTAGGTACCAATCTCCGCACGGTGTGAGTGACCTTTCGAATGGACGAAATTCTAGCTCTGTGCGGATGTGCAGAAGATTAATCGGATTTGTATACATAACCGATACCACTGAATAGTCTGAGATTATTTTTATGTTCGCGGCACTAAGAATCCTTTTTCGTACCAAAAGATTCTGAATGTCAAAACTAATTAACATAATCAAAATTCCAATGCATTAGGCAATCACAACCCATCATGTCCAACTAGAGTCTAGACAGTCCATACACATCACCTTCAATAGCGAAATCAGTCCGTTTCATAAAGTTACTATGCGTAAATCTATTATGCAGTACGACTACCGTGCGGTGCCGTCTCGGATACCGACAGACAAGGGAAAAAAGCTGTACACACACCTGAAAACGAAAGTATTTATCTCTTTCATCGGTCGTTCAGTTCCTGGCTGGCTGCACTTGTTTTTATTACCGCAGCGTTTGCTGTTGCATACGAAACCCATATTGGTCATTATTATTCGTTTATTACTTTGTAGCAACAGTGTACCGCATCATCAACAATAAATAAATAATAATCAAAACAAACTAGCAACTGATATCTGCCGATCGCGGTGCCATGCAGGCCATGGTCTGGTGCGGTTTACAACTTGCTTACTCAAATGGAAACTTATATTACGTTTTAATATATCGACAGTGAAGTGATACCTCTAATGAACTATAAAAAAAACTGGCGCCGTATAGGTTTCAAATTAAGTTGAAATCAAATATTCAATCTGATTGTACGCTTTGTATTTAAGATTTTTTGCTGTATCCTGATTTGTGTATTTAAATTTATAAATTTATTATGTTCAATTGAACAACAAATGTCCCGCTGAAATAATTTTAACAGCACGTTCAAACGATCGAAAATAGAGTTATTTCGCAAAACTTTAGGTTTACATATGAAGACTCGAGACTAGACGTCGGCGCATCAAACATAGCGAAGTTGGCCAGTTCCCAAGGATCTGGGATTGATTAGCATTTTAAATATGACCAGTAACATGCTTAAAAATAGCAGAACAAGCTACTGTGGAAATAAATTGAAAAATGTCAAAGTTTTGATTTTTTTTAACGTGCATTCGACATTTTATCACAGACTAACACTATGCGGAAATTTTCCCAAAAAATATCGACCTACCAATTTACTCAGAACACTAGCTCTATCTTTTTTACACGCCCCAAGCACTCATTTGCTAGTACGGTATCCCTCAGGCTTGGGAAAATTTTTCACTATTGGTCTATCCCCCGCATACTGTTGCATATGTCAGTGACATCATCATCGAAAAAAGCGACCACAGTAGCAACGACAGACACTTTATACACAGACTTGCGGAGACAAAAACAGTAAAACTAGCAACCATGGTTATTTACTAGCATCACGTAAGATCCCATAAGCTCTGTACTTCCCGTCACAATACCGTCATGTTCGTTTTGCTGCAGTTTTGGACAGTCCGTTTGGCTGCATTTTTTGACACTTCGCTAGTCTGTGTATAAAGTGTCTGTAGTCCCAACTAAAACATATTTAGAATGAACGTTAAGGCAGGCTAAGTATTGTTTTAGAGTATTGTTTTTACTCAAAACACAAAAATATACGTCACTAAAAATGATCTCAAGATTTCAGTGTTAAGTCGTTTATTATGAGGAAAAAGAAATATTAGTTTAATAGAACGTTACTAGTTCATCTTAAATCGAAGAGTAAATCTAAATGAACTGTAAGTCAACCGTCTGACTATACTACACCGGCTCTGCTTTTCGAATTTGATCCAACAAAGTTCAATCAATTTCTTCGATCACCCTCCTTCTGCACACCTGTACCATCTATTCCGAGCATGAGATCCGTCGGTGTGTTGTTTGAGTAATAAAACCAATTTTTTGTGTGCTGCTGAGCCAATTATGTGTACCTATCTTCGACAGGCCGCGTCGATGAGTTCGTTTCAAATGGGGTGCACGTGCGGTTGTGTAATATCTAATGCTCTCTTCTATATGTAGGTACACCTACCAGACCACTCGTCCACGCACCGGCCACAGAAGCTGTAACAAGTGAAACTGATACCCTACGTTTACCCTTTACAAAATCGAACGCAATTTTCTCTGATTTTACTGATCGGCGAGGAAGCGGGTAACATCCGTGAGAAATTAAGGGTTTCTTTTTGTCGGTTAGATGTGTGAAACAATAAAAAAAACACACAGAGCTGCAAGAGCGAGCAGTGATGGTATCTTTTGGCACATAATTGGGAGAAATCGTGCACGCGCAAGTAAATTAAGGTGATCTTGATCGTTTACAGCTGGAATTAAGATCGGCAAACTGATTTTTACATGGTGAAATAAAAAAAGTGATTCGGTGTCGTGTGGTTACTAGGTAAACATGTGCACTTTTTTCGATGTCTATCGATTCCGGATGTAACGGATATGTTATTGAATGACATCATCTATATTTTAAGCAGCAAATTTCGCGATGAGTGCTTTTTTGCAATTAGTCAACACTAATTACTCTGAGCAAAGTTATCTATTGTCCTTCAATGTCAGCTTCATTCTCCGAACAGCCTAGATAAGCCGTATAGTGTCAGTAGTTGTTGTTTCAACCGACTAAGAATTACACTACGGACTTCCTGTTCCGGTGGTAAAAACTCACCAAACAGGGAACCCTAATTCCATAGTGTCATGCGACCCGTACTATAGTTAAAATTATTGAGGTGGTTTAAAATATTCTGTATGGCGAACGGAGCTTTTACCGGTTGTGGTCCACTAGGAGGTTGATAACAGTCTATTATCTTTCTCCGCACAAAACCAGCCTAAAGGCCGTGTGGCATCCGGCGGGTTGAAGTATCTCAACCAAGAATTGATCCACTGGGTCCCTGTTCTAATGTCGTAAGAGGTGACTGAAAATAGGAGTCCTCAAGTCAAGGTGTTTCTTCTTGCCGAGGACTGAACGACTGGCAGGACTAAAATATGCCAGTCGCGCACGTAGTGCCGTGTTAAGCGAATCTCGGACACAGTGGACGTTTGTTTCTTCGCAAATCGTGGGATGCAAATGATGGTCATGTCCCTAATACCCATTTCTGGGTTCGCTATAGACGATTATAACCCAACATGTTTTGTATCTTCTAGTTGCTGTATAACAAGTGCTGATGATGAAATGTGTAGTACTGTAATCGAGTATGGTTAGAGTAGCACGAATTAATATTCAGCGTAAACGTACAGCAACTATGAATCTATCCCGCCTTGTGCAGGATGGAAAAGTTTCCATAGCCTTGGGTCAAGAACCGTATTTCCATAAAAGAAACTTCTATGTTGGAATGCTACTTAACCCCGTCTTCGTAGCTTTTAACAAAAATGACATAACAAATCCACGTGAAATGCTTCGTGCATGTATACTTGCGAATAGTGCTATTGACGTATATCCGACCTCATAATTCGCGATATTTGTGCTGGCACGGTTTAATTTGAATGTTGACAGCATAAACAAGAAAAACGTCTATTGTTCGGCATATTTGTCGCATAATGAACCTTCTGATAATTTCAAAAGGTTTTTATCATACTGAAAAAGAAATAGGTTTCCTCTCATAATCGGCAGTGATGCAAATGCCCACCACATAATCAGATATCAATTTGAGAGGCACCGAATTAATGGAATACTTAAGTAGTACAATTCTACATATACTTAATACAGGAAACCGCCCAACATTTTGCCCGAGCTGGCGGAGAAGAGTTGCTAGATATAACTCTCTGCTCTAACAGTATTACGCATGGGTTGCCAAACTGGCTCGTGCCAAACGAGCTCGAACCGTCGTTATCTGATCATAAGTAATTGTTTTTTATCATTTAAATGTCTTGCTAGATATCGTCACATATCGTAATCCCAAATCTACGAACTGGAACCTCTTCGAAGAGGGCTTGGCGACTAAGTTTCATGGGTATCTTTCAACGATTGAATCTCCACGTGACTTGGATGAGCTCTTGAATAAAACAAGCTCACTCATAGTAGCAGCATGCCAAGAGGCTGGTCCGCTTCGAGTTATGCGTGCTTCTAGAGGAACATCTTGGTGGAATACCGAACTTGTTCGACTCAAAAAGTTATGTAGAAGAGCTTGGAATCGCAGACGCAGGGACGGGTCGGAGGCATTTAGGTTGGCTCGCAAAGCATACAGAAATGCCCTTCGATCCTCTGAGCGAAGTGCACAAATGTAGATTAAATAAGTTACTTTCTAAATCGAAAGACTTTCATGTCAGATCGATTAGAACTGCTAATGGTGAATACTCGTCTGACGAAGATGTAGTACTCAACTGTCTTTTTGACGCACACTTTCCAGGCTGTACGGAGCCATCGCTGACGACTGCTCCTGAGTTCTCTTCAGGTAGCTCTGATTCTTGGGCATTTGCTCGTAGAACTGTGACAACCGAATCGATCAAATGGGCGATTGAAAGTTTGGCTCCGTATAAGGCTCCGGGAAAGGATGGAATCATTCCAATTCTACTACAAAAAGGATGTTTTGAAAAAGATTCTTATTTGTAGTCTTGCAACAGGATACATTCTATTGGCGTGGCGGGAAACAACTGTCAAACTCATTCCCAAAGGTGGCAGCGCCACTTATGAGGAGGCAAAGAGCTTTAGACCGATCAGTCTGACCTCCTTCCTTCTCAAATCAGTGGAACGTTTAATCGACCACTACATTCGGGATGTTAGCTTGGGCGAGAACCCGCTGCATGCCATGCAACATGCATATCAACGGGGGAAGTCTACTACCACCCTGTTACACAATGTTGTCTACTACATTGAAAAAGCTCTTTCACAAAAGC
Source organism: Topomyia yanbarensis (assembly GCF_030247195.1). Lineage (NCBI taxonomy): Eukaryota > Metazoa > Arthropoda > Insecta > Diptera > Culicidae > Topomyia > Topomyia yanbarensis. The sequence goes on along the minus strand of NC_080672.1, from coordinate 46,238,719 downwards.
AATCAAGGTTAGGAGTTTTTTTCGATATTGAAGGTGCTTCTGATAACGTGTTTTTCGAATCCATTTTGAAAGCAGCACGAGGTTATGGAGTACCTTCATATATCACGAACTGGATACTTGCAATGCTTAGCAATGTGCTAATCGTTAAGACAAGTAGAGATAAGGAAACTGAGTATCTGCGGATGTCCTCAAGGTGGTGTGCTGTCACCACTTCTATGGAACCTTGTCGCCGATGGCTTGTTGAGGAAACTTAAAGAGCTTGGGTTTCCGACGTATGGTTTAGCCGATGATTATCATATAATATCACCGGTAAAGGCATCAACACACTTTTTGATTTGATGCAACAAGCCTTATGTGTTGTTATGCAATGCAATGGTATCTTCATGTTGGACTATGAGTTATTCCAAATAAAACATCAATGGTGCTTTTCACGCAACGAAGGGTTACAACCGGAGCTCGTCCATTGTAATTTTTTGACGCTGAAATTATTATCGCAGATCAAGTTAAGTACGTTGGGGTAATTCTTGATCAAGGCACTGACTGGACATTGCAAATTCAATTATCACATGGTTACTATTCAGCGCGCTGAGTATTATTCATGTGATCTTTGTGAATCCGATTACGGAACATCATATCATTTGATATGTAACTGCCCTGTAGTAATGCAATTGCGTATCCGGATTTTTGGGTCACCATACATAGATGTACATGAATCAAAAACTCAAGGATATGCTATTGTTTCTAACCCAGTGTGGTAAAGAGCTATAGTAAGCCGTGTTTGAATGACAATATCTCTTCGGGGTTGTTGTCGTTCTGTTATCTCAATATCCCCTCGGGATGTTGATATATCCCGTCACTGCTTAAATAAAAATTCTGAGTCCCTCTGGGGGTTAGAAGTTTTATTCCTGCTAGCACCTACAGAGCGTTCAGCATCCTTCCGCGGCTGCAGAATGCCTTGTTTTAATTGTTCACTGTCGTTATTTTCGTTAGCCCTATCCTTGCCACTTCCCCAATCCTTCCCATCAGGGAAATGATGAAAAGACGATTCATAGCAAGACACAAATCTCCGATCAACGTGGGGAACGTGCCATTTGAGCCAGACACTACCGATTCCTGATTATCTGCTAAACTGGTTCATAATGTCTAGTATATTGGTCCCGATTTACTATTCCAACTTATTAAATAGTTCACAAAATCATAAAATACGTTTCAATGTCAATGACATTCGTGCAACAGGCATAAGAACACTACCAAAATCTCGCACATCGATATTCATTTGATTATGTTTAGTGTGAAGTTCGAACGAAAAATTAAAACTGTTCTGAGTGCCAAAAATGCATTACAGAGTCGCAATTGGTCGGTGTTAAGTCAGACCAGACTAAGTTGCAAAATCTTAAAAAATGGAATAATGATAGCCGTGGATAAAGAATTCCTTCAGCTACATTCGACTTTTACCAGATTTGAAATATGTTCAATGTGTAAGAATTATGGCAAAAATTTATTGCAAATTATAACGTAAATGATGCTGCGATTCAAACTTTAAACTTTTTTTCTCGAAATCAATACAATGTCACTTATTCGGTCTGACTTAACACCGACCAATTCGTCTTCGTGAAATAGTTTACAATACTACCCATCTGTTACACTTTAATGATCCTGTTCATATCGTCGTGTAAAAAATCCGATAGTTAGTTCAGGTCTAACAAAGAAATATTACGTAAATCTTTATAACACTGTTGATATCATAAAAATGAGTTACATTACTTCGCGGGCCATCAATATAAAGAATCAAGTTAACGCTCAAAAAATACATAAATAGTGATTGAACACTAGAAAACATGCACAAGAGAATGAAATATCAAAATAATGAATGAAATGTCAGAATATTTAAAGCAACTACGAAAATCGTGACTAGCTTCCTGAAAGCATGAATATAGTTAATTCATGAATCATTAAGTCGATAGCAGTGGGGCGAAATCTCAAATTCAGTTGCTTATTTCAGCGCAAATTAACCCAAACCACCATTCAGTTTCAATGCCTTCCTTATTCAATTACTTCTAAGCTGACTAAAGTTACCGGTAGAATTGATAGCCTTCAGTTCAGTGGAAATTTAAATTTATTCAGCAACAAAAGCATTCATGTGTTATATGTGGACAAAATGAGGTGAGATGACAGCATCTCCTACATTTTAGAGCGAACTGCGTAATAATATGAATTTTTACTCTATAATCCCACTTAGCGCCAAGATAGAAACAAAAATTAGTTCGCAACTGAAGCTGAATTCTAACCGAAAATAACTGAATGAATGCACTGCACCGAACTAATGAAGGACGAGGCAGAAAACCTGAAATAGTCCCTTCTGCGCTACAGGCACGAATTCAATTTTGTTTCTCTTTCAAGCTCACCAGGGATGTCAATATTTCTAAGTTCTGGTCGATATAGTCAATACAAATCAGTGCATCACCAAATTATGAACCAGAATCATAATATAAAAACGCTTTTAATCCACCTAACAGTGTGATGAGACATTTCTTATAACTCTTATCACTCTCTTCGGATATTATATCGTTTGAGAACATGTAGAACTTGATGCTTCACGATGTTTTTGATAACACATACTACATGGGATAGTGGCAAGACTCAGAGAATCAACATCAGTGCTAGAAATCTCAAACCAAATCAATGGGAAAGCGAAAAAATGGCCCATAAAATAGACATACAAACGAATTATTGCTAATGCTCTGTTAATAAAATATCTAAATTCCTCAATCAATGCATTGTGGTGGGAAAACGGAATTTTCCTAAAGGGGTTATATATATTGTACTAAGTAAAAACAATTAGAGGTGCGCGCCGCGCCGCCGATTTCAAGTAAAGGTCGAGGGCGCGTCGGCGCCACGCCATGGTGCTTACTATTTTTACATGCAATCGTCGGCGCGGCGCTGGCGCACACATCTAAAAAATCGATTTTTTTTAAATTAATTTGAAGTTTTTACTTTACTCAAATTTCCAATGCGACTGAGAACTAAGAAATCAACGCGTTTTCTTGAAAAGCGCGATACTAGCAGTGACACCATTCAAAGAAAATCAATAGTGGTCAAAATAAGGACAGAAGGTGGCATCTCCTACATATTAGAGCGAACTGCGTAATATATTTCTTGTGAATTTTTACTCGATAATCCAACTCAGCGCCAAGATAGAAACAAAAATTAGTTCGCAACTGAAGCTGAATTCTAACCGAAAATGACTGAATGAATGCGCTGCAATGAACAAATGAAGGACGATGGAAAAAACTGAAATATTCCCTTTTGCGTTGCAGGTACGAATTCAATTTTGTGACCATAGAGGCTGTGCAAAATTTGATGGAAGAAGTCAAACGATAGGCCCAGTAATGAACATTCGCTAAAAATAAGCTTTTTTCTTGATTCAGTATATGAATTGAGATTGCAAAGGAACATGATTTGATTTTTTAATAAAAATTTGCACCGATTTAAACACATTCTCGTTTGATCATATTTTGATCGCAATACGCTTTATTCAACAGGCAAAAATTCAAATATAAAGCCTTGTATTTTTTGGCTTAAACTAGTTTTGTGGATACATAAATTGTTTCATGAATTCTAAATTTATTATTGATGATTTCTAGAGTTTGGTTATCGTTTTCAAAATAGAAAATTTCCTTGCACACATAATCATTTTCAATGCAAAATCTCCTCGTCACTTTTCGATATCTTTGCGTCACAACTTTCCCACAGTAAACCAACACATAGTTATCGCATCGTTCGGCTACATATGAGGAAATGTTAGTTCAAAGGAAATGATCCATATTTATGTAAATACTCGCCAACGGACGATGTGTTTACTTCAAATGCCGTCGGCGGACGTGATGAATGAAATTTATATCCAAAAGCGCTCACATACCTACTTACGACCAGAACCGGGGCTCAGCGAATAGCGCCGGGAACCATACACTGTTTAACTCGCGCACAATAATCGTCATATAATCGACGTGTAATACGATATCAGCCTTGCTCCAAACATTTGCTCAAATTATTGGCTTAAACTAGCTGGTTCACAGAGCGGGAGACCCAACAAGGAACTGCTAACTGAGGCTAAAGCTGACGAAGAAGTGGTCGTAAAAAGTAACGACTCTCTCTCTCTCTCGACCCCATTGTAACCACGCTAAAGGTAAGATAACTAGTCCCAAAGGAGGGAAAAGTGCGGTTTTCCTCAATTCGATCCCATCAATAAAGATAAATTCTAAAATAATTGACATTTACCTTCTCAAAGTTGTCATCGTTGTCGTTATTGTTGGCTTCGCCATCAGCGACGAGTTGGTGCCATGGGAATTGGGGTCTTGGAAGCAAAGAAAAAAATACACAAAAACCGGGAAGAGCGAAAAGGTTGACAGTTGTCAACCAACAACGTTCCAAATGGAAATATGTACAGCCTCGCGATGGAATGGATAGAAATTGCTCCAAGCAGCTGGGTAATTGTTTCTGTTTGAAAACATTACGTTGTCGGATCCACGCGAAACTGGCGGAGGATTAGAGGGTATGCAAGTTGATGACTTGATGTCGGTTGTGATTTTTCATTCTGGTACCTTTGAAGTGGTCTTTTGAATAGAATAACTTCATTTATGCAATATTGTCACATAGGGATTTTGTACTGGTTGGTTCACCATTGGAATGTGGCAGAAGTTATTTTGGGTTAGATTTTTGCGTTTCTCGAGTAGATGTTATTAATCAATTTATAATGTCGTTATCATATATTGTGGTTATGTTGAAATGTGGCCTTCGCACTATAGCCGAAAAATGGGGCGCATTACATAACGGAAGCATAGGTCTAAGATCCCTTTCATTTGGTTACCCGCAGCGATTGAGTCGTGACCTTTTTATGCCGTTTCTTCGTGTAGAAGATCTTCTCATTCATTTAACCAAATTCGATGCCTCGCTGCTAAAGATGGTGAAGCGTGTCTCTTTAGGTCACCTCGTTCGTGTTCCCATCACAAATCGCATATTCGTAAACACATCAAGACGCAACCTCTGGATGCGTCCGGCTATAACGTTAGGGCCTACACTGGTTAGTTTGAAGCTTCACTTAACCGACTGCGGAGAAGCCACTCATATTCGAACTGCCAGCGTACGGAATGGAGTCAGTTATTTTCTTTCCAGATACAACGACGATGTTATGTATGTTCAGATGTAGCTTTTGACCCCATGTCGAACGAACAGAGAAACTTATGTAATGTATCAGAAAACTTTGATATCATCGTATCTTATTTTTTAGTTAAATATTTGAGACGCGCCCGAATCTTCACCCATTGGTGTGGTGGTATACGCATCTGTTATCGCCGCTCCTTCGAATCGACATGATATCACTACCTATTTTACCGATTCAATCGGAATCCGGATCCTTCACTAACTAGTTGTTTTGTTTTCGTCCGTTGGTTGTAACATGACCCTGACCTTCAATTCAGAACCAGTTAGTGAAAAAGGCCAGCCAAACTTTAACTACGTTCCTGATGCTGTTTATAGATATATGCGCCATCGAAGAAGTAATCAACTCGTACTCAAACCGTTTAGCGGTGAGACAAATCCGGTCTTTTATATGCCACAATTTGCATCACGTTTGGCTCCTGTGCGATTATTATTTGAAAAATTCATTTTATTTATCACTTCGAAGCTTACAGGCAGGTTTTTTGCTAACATAAACAGCAAACGTCGAAAAATCGTTTGGCTAAACGGGTAATTGGAGTTGGGGCTTCATCCGGACGAATACTTTATTCGCTAAATAGAAAATGTAATTTAGACTGATTAAAACAACTTTCCTGATACAGTTCACTTGTAGAGGAGAGAGTGTAGCTCGTTAGCATGTTCAATTCTGGTAAGCTTTTATCATTCGATTTGGTAGTCGAAATGTATGAAATTATAGTTGCCGTGGGGTGTCATAACCTGACAATGTGACATCAACCAGCGAATCCACATATTCACAAAGTGTCGATAGAAACAATTACAACGATATAACCCCAAATCTTCTGCGAAAATCAGCCAATTGGCGTAGAGTGATTTCTAAGCGGTCCGTGGTACGAAAAAGGTTGGGAACCACTGATGTAAACAGTTGTAATATTATCCCACATTGTCCCATTGTGTGCTTCCTGATTTATTTTCTAAACTGCAGTTCCCAGTTAACTGGGAAGAAAATATAAATGAAATTTCGTCGTAATGCGAGGATTTTAGTAAATTTCAAACTACACGCTTGCAAAAAGCTTTATTGTTTTTTGAGCAAATCATGATTTTGCATTTCGATTTTGTCTTATCAGTATCTGGCATAGGTTGACTTTTAACACAGATGGACGCTAAATCCAAAACGGAACACTACCTGTGCTGACAAGCAAAAACTGGTCACGGATGATGATCCGATAACACAAACGCCGGCCCGTGGTTCAGGAACAAACATTTAGGCGTAGCATAGCCTTAATAGGATGGCTAATCGTCAGGGAGTCAGTCGCTTCCTCGATTAAGTATACTGCCCCCAGAAGACGCCTTTCCACCCTCGCTGGGAAGGATCACCCGAACGAGCCTAGCTGTCTGTCACTGACAGCTGTCAAGAAGGATAGCGAAGCAGGGCGGCCAAAGGTCAAAGGCCTCCTGAGAAGTACAGTGGGATTATGTTTGGGATCTCGCACGAGGAGAGTTTGAGGAATTAAACGCGGTAAAAGTATTTATTTAATTGTTTTGTTTACTTTGTTTATTTAAGTTACGAAAATTCGAAAAGTTTTGATAGAAGCACTTTGGCCGCCTTGTCATATAAGATCTGCCAGCCATGTAAAGATAGAACCCAGGTAGTTTACTTAAAATATAGAGACAACATAAAAAAGAACTACAATCCTTTTCCTACAGCAAAGAATACGTGATTCTAAAATGACTAAATCTCTATGGGATCAACAGAATGTCCATCGATTCTAAGGGTTGCAAGATGCGAAGTAGAATGTTGATTTGATGGGAAAATGTGGCTTTTCATGGAGTGAAAGTAGAAGTTGTAAAGGGTGATTTTTATTATTCTCTTTAATTTGTGACAAGACAATTTTTATTATTCTTTTTAATTTGTGACAAGTTGTGACATATGGGGGAGGGGGAGTAAGCTAGAACGTAACGTGTTTTTACTGAAGAAAATTTTTGTTTTTAAGTATTTTTCACGTAAAGAGGTGTAGAGAAATTTATGATATTTTGTTACATAGAGGGAGAGCGAGTCAACTTTGGGTAATTTTTACTTTACGTAATTTAATAATGGTCCTTGGCACTATGATGGTACATATAGTCACAAAAATGCCCTATTCCTAAAAACTATTCTGCTCTAAACTGCAAATCATATATATTTTGCTGTTTTTCTTATGTCAAAAAACCGCAGGAATTGAACGGAACCTTTGCGACCCTTTTCAGAATACGAGAAGTACAGCATTTCATCATTCATAATTAACTATTACGTCCCCAACCCCCACTTCACTAAAAATGTTAAATTTCAAAATAAGGGTACTCAGCCGCGTTTCAACCAAACTTTTTGCGGTTTTTAAAAAACGATCAGAAAATTTGTCCAGTTTCAGAAACCAAGACCATCTTTCCGGAAATGACCGCACGGAAAAAATCCGTTCATAAATTCATGAACAAAAGGTCACGATTTCGTGAACTGAACAATTTACGAAAACCGTTACCAAGTTCCTGAAATTATGAACAATAAACCTTGTATTCATGAAACTATTTGTGTTTTCTAAAAACCAGTACACCCCGAATATATACATGGCGTTACATTAGAATATTTGGTTGGGTTACTGTTGTTGTTCCCTGGACATGTTTAGTTTTTGTCGTGATTCTTGTACATGATTTGGGGATACACAGTCGACAGTCATGATTTCAAGAGCTTATTTGCGATTCTTGTGAATTCTCATGACGTTAGCGGGATCAAACTTCATGATTTCAAGATCTTAGTCGCGATGTTCGTAATTTCTATTCACGTTATCGTGATATTTTAGTCATGAGCAGAGTGATTCATGTTCATGATTTCAGGATCTTTGCATGATTTTAAATATTTTCGTCACGAGTTGTGTGATTTGTGTTCATGATTTCAGGATCTTAGTCGCGGTTTTTGTAACTTCTGTTCATGTTATCGTGATATTTTAGTCATGAAAAGAGCAATTCATGGTCATGATTACAGGATCTTTGTCACGATTTTAGATATTTTTGTCACTGGTTGTGTGATTTGTGTTCATGATTTCAGGATCCAAGTTACGATTTTCGGAATTTCTGTGCATGTCATCATGATATTTTATTTTAGAGCTTACTTTCCAAGAGTAATGTAACTATTGTTCATGATATCAGCAGTTTTATCATGGTATTCATGAATTCTCTTCGCCTTATCGTGATCTATTATATTTTGGTTACCAACGTTTTCGTACTCGGAATAACGTGACAATATGAACTGGATGATTAAAATAAGACTCAATCGCGATATCTGGTTCTGTGAACTATATCACGCACACTACTTGGGGTTCTCAGTGCAGATTTCGTTTTCTGTGCAGACCTCACAATGAACCTTGCCAAATGAATAACGATGTTCGAGGTCCTAATAGTTTTTTTATATCTACTGCTCGTATCTATTAGTGGTCGCTATCAGCTGGGTATTTCATGAAAAAGTGATTGGAACAAAAATGATTCCACGAATAATACTCCAAATTTGTAACTGTTATACTAGGTATCATGAACCAGTTCACGAATACATGAATAATACTTCATGATTTAGGGATCATGAATTAGTTCACAAGGACTGAATGGATTCATGAATAAAATACTGCATTTCGTGAAATAGCTTACGAAAAAATAGCCATAATATTTTGATTTTGTGAACTAATGATCCTATATCTATGAAAAAATCATGATTCAACCATTGTTGTTATGAATAATGTTCATACAGTTGTGAACTAGTTCGCGTACTGAGAATCGAATTAGAAATAACTTGGTGGAATCCGTGACTGGAGTTCACAAAACGAAAACAAATATTTCCACTAATGGAAGCGTTATGCGGGCGTTACTGAAGAGAAATTGAACATAATTATAAAAGCCATGATTTTTGTTCATGATCCTGTTTTCGTAACGTAAAAACGCTTTTAATCCACCTAACAGTGTGATGAGACATTTCTTATAACTCTTATCACTCTCTTCGGATATTATATCGTTTGAGAACATTTAGAACTTGATGCTTCGCGATGTCTTTGATAACACATACTACATGGGATTGTGGCAGGACACAGAGAATCGCTCAAATCAGCATAGGACAACATCAGTGCTAGAAATCTCAAACCAAATCAATAGGAAAGCGAAAAAATGGCCCATAAAATAGACATACAAACGAATTATTGCTAATGCTCTGTTGATAAAATATCTAAATTCCTCAATCAATGCATCAATGTGGTGGGAAAACTGAATTTTCCTAAAGGGGTTATGTATATTGTACTGAGCCAAAAAAATCGATTTTTTTTTTGAATCGATTTGAAGTTTATACTTTACTCAAATTTCCAACGCGACTGAGAACTAAGAAATCAACGCTTTTTCTTGAAAAAAGCGATACTAGCAGTGACACCATTCAAAGAAAATCAACAGTGAATATTTCCAGACTTGTTTTTATTTCCTATTTAAGAACTATTGTGTTTTTTACATCCTAGATTGCATGATTCAGTGATCGAGACTCAAAACTTCATGAAGTATTTGAAATTATTAAATAAAAATTTGTGTTTGCTATTGAAATTGACAAAATGATAGTATCACCCCTTTGACGATTGTTTACTTTTTCGGTCCCACCTATCAGCATTGAAGTATCGCCCTTACGTTTTTTTACAATACCAATTTTACAATTGGTGGGCGTTTGGTGAAAATCGATCTTACTGTCCAAACGGCATAATTCCGAAACCGTAATTTTTGAAGTTTTAAAATTATGCAGAATTAATTTTTCAGAAAATAGTAACAGAGTTCGTGTCTTTAGCGAATTTGTTGAGACTTTATTGTAGTCATGAATATTAACCTGAGAAAATTCACCATAAATACTTCTTGGACGATATACCGTCAAAATTATTTTATCAAATGATGCGCTGTTTAACGTTTGTAAAACTCATCGAAGATACTAAACCTCCGAAATTGGCGGTTTCAAAATGATGCTATCTTGACCTTAAATTACTGTTTTTGAACATTTTTCCTATACATATAATTGGTCATACAACAAATATCAAATGCTCATTAAAATCGATCAGAACCTGCTAGAGTCGAATGGAAATCGTCATTTTTCATAAATTTCTCTCTACATTCGGAAAGTGTTATCCTCGTTATTAATCATATTACGTTTTCGTCTCAACTCGACGCATTCCCAAAATATAAACCTGTTTTAATCCACCTAGTGGTGCAATTGTGCTTGTCTCATTTGTCCAGACTACGATTCCATGGCTGGTTATGTTCAATACAATGGTGCAAATTAATATTACATGTTCAGTACGATATGCACATACATACAATGGATCGACAGCCACGATCTTGAGATACTATGTGATACTGAAACATCGCTTGAAACCAGTGGCGGATCATGGAGAATGATCCGGGAGGTCCAGGTCCTGCCAAAAAATTTCAACTTGTTAAGAAATTTTAAACTAGTTTTAATTTTAAAGTAGCAACCCCTCACTGCATACTCCCTCCGGGCCGGTATGATTGACGATTTTTGGAGTGATTGCATAACCTTTCTATATGAGAAAGGCAAAAATGTACCAAAGCCCAAAGAAGTCAATTTTTGTCAAACATCTCAATGTTTCATGCATTTTAAAGTCATTTGGCATCAAAAATACAAATTTGATTTTGAAAAATTTTCATTTCAGTTTATATGGGAATTTGCTGTGTGATTGCACTCTTCAACTCGTAACTCCGGAACCGGAAGTCCAATCAATAAAAAATTCAATTGCAGCCGATGGGAAGGTTGTACCTTTCATTTGAGACCAACTTTGTGCAAATCGATCCAGCCATCTCTGATTAACAGAGGTCATTTTTTTCCACATACACACATACACACACATACATACACACCCAGACATTTTCCGATCTCGAAGAACTGAGTCGATTGGCATATGACACTCGGCCCTCCCGGTCGGGATTAGATTGACGAATTTTAGAGTGAATGAGAAAGGCGAAAACATTTTTAGCAAATGTTGAAAGTTATGCATTTTTTTGGTGAGCATGTTTCATAGACATTAAATCAATTTTAACTTCGCTTCCTATTAAATAAAGACCCTTATTACAGTACATTTCTACAAAAACGAGCTCAATTTGAAAATAAATCTGAGGATTATGATTGATTACAGAACTCTGGAATTTTCTATTGGAATGTTTTCAGGCAGGAATTTGATATTGATGCTATTAGACAACTGTGAAATCAAGACCAATAGATCAGTTACATATCAGGAGGACCCCATTCCGACAATTTATCAAAAGTCCTCATGATGTTTACAACAACAGGTTATCAATCTACGGATCAGATAATTGTTATTGTAATATTGAATTTAATCAGTCTGCATCAATAAATTTTCAACTTCAATCCAATATTTTTTTTGGGTGTGGTGGGGGCTAGGGTTGTATGGTGTACCCCAAAACCTTCTCTTGGCTACGCCGTTGCTTGGAGTTATTTATTTCGCTTTTCATTTTCCGATATGTTTCAGATCGATCCGATGGTTATAAGTAAGAAATATTGCAGTCAGAAGGTTCGCACAAATGAACATTTTAGTACTGATAAGTTATCAAGTTCCTTCCAGACAACTTGGAAGTGTTCGGTGATTATTTCTAGCGGTTGTAGATAGTAAAATGAAATACAAAATTCATTTTATCGAAATAATGTTTAGCTTATTTCAATGGATTATTACTATATTGAACAATAAATAGGTGACAAAGAGTAAACAACAAACAACAAGCCATAACTTTTAAAGTATTCAAAATAGATATTTAAAGTCTTTAGCAAAGTTATTCGCAAAAGTAAGAGCTACAAATTTGCTGAAGGCATCATTTCGATATAATCACTTCCAAGAAAATTTGTGAAAATATCTCACTCATAGGGAGATTAATCAGCAAAATCACAATACCAAAAGAAAGGGCATATTACCTCCATTAAATTCTCCGAAGATACTATTGACCTAAAATAAGCCGTTTTGGCGTTAATAATAGATTACATGTTTTTGGTCATATTTCTGGCAATGGGAAATGATAAAAATCTTTCGTCCGCATTTAATGTTAAATATCTCTTTTGATAATAGTCCGATTTGAACAATCTATAGCTTGTTCGAAAGGTATTCGTTAAAGCTGTCTAAAAACATATAAATTGTTAATCTATATTGTCAATTTCGGCAGATAATTTAAAAAAACTGCCAGAAACGCCATTTTTACGCATTCAAACATTCATATCTTGGAAACTAAACATCAGAATCAAAAACAAATTAATAGCGTTCATACTGTTTTTTAGTTCTTTCATTTAAAATTGGTTTGGATAAGATCGGTTCAGCCATTGCTGAGAAACACGAATGAGAATTTGTCCGTTACATACACACACACACACAGACACACACACACACACAGACATTGTCCCAAATCGTCGAGCTGAGTCGATTGGTATATAAGACTCGGCCCTCCGGGCCTCGGAAAAAATCTTGAAAGTTTGAGCGAATTCTATACATTTCTTTTATAAGAAATGTAAAACGTGATTGTTCCAGAATTCATGGCACTTTATTCACGATTTTGGGAACAATTTTTCCGTGCGTAGTTCCGGATATATTGTTGGGAGTACTGGGATTACTTCCTTTCCGAAAAACGAAAAACTTTCATACCCGTCTTGCGACACAAAAAACTTTATGATTTTGCAAAACAAATGCATTGGAAAACATTATGAGAGTTTTTAGTCGAAATGGCCACAGTTCAGGGTATTCAGGGAACCTGGTTCCTCCGGCAAAGAGGACACTTTTCGACCGGTAATAGAACCCATCTTGCGGTATATCAAACATCATGCATGCAAACATTTTGCAAAACAAGTGCGCTGGAGGACATTTTGAAGGTTTTTTGGTCAACTCCAGGGTATTCCGGGAACCTGGTTCCTCCGGCAAAAAGGAACACTTATGGACCGGTTATAAAATCCTTCTTGCGGCATGTCAAGCTTCATGCTAAATCAATTTAGCACGTATAGTTTTGTTATTCAAAATATTGAATATCTGGAATATTTTACACGTCCCATGTCAAGTTTTGGTACTGATCTAAGTTAAGCCAGTTGTCCGGAGATGTTCGAGAGTCGAAGGACACCCTAAAGTGGTCAAAAATATTTGAAACTATAAGAATGTTCTAAAAGGATGTCATAGCGTAAAATCTTCAGGTTCGATATGATGTAAGTTAGGTTTTGGCGAATCTCTAAATCAAATGATTTATCCGGATAAATCTAAAGGACGTCAAACAGTGTCAAAAACGATAATTACCACTTTGAATGTTCACGCGATAGACAAAACAAATTTTAATACCCTTCAAAAAGAGTTTTCAAAAGAGTTACTTAAGAGGAATCAAATTCAGGTAAAAACTCAGGTTGTGTTCTATACGCATAAAATACCTCGAAATATAATCAGCATTAATAGCGAATCGAAATTTTTCCACCTTCCGATGGAACCAGATTCCATAAATATCCCTTATAACGTCGGTACACCTGTTTTACAACCGGATGAAAAGTGTCCTCTTTGCCGGAGGAACCACGTTCCCGGAATACCCTGGGGGTGGCTAATTCGACTAAAAACCCTCAAAATGTCCTCGAGTGCACTTGTTTTGCACAATTGTAAAGTTTGACATGTCGCCAGACGAGTTTTATAACCGGTTGAAAAGTGTACTCTTTGCCGGAGGAACCAGGCTCCCGTAATACCTTGGGGTGTGGCCAATTTAACCGGAAAGCCTTCAAAATGTCCTCCAGTGCACTTGTTTTGCAAAATCATGAAGATTGACGTGCAGCAAGATGGATTTTATAACCGGATGAAAAGTGTGCTCTTTGGCTGAATAACCGTGTTCCGTGGGATGTGGCCAATTCTACCAAAAACCTTCAAATCGTCCTTCACTGTAATTTTGCAAAATCATTAAGTTTGACCTGTCGCAAGACGAATTTTATAACCGGTTGAAAAGTGTCCTCTTTGCGGAGGAACCAGGCTCCCGCAATACCCTGGACTGCGGTCATTTCGACTAAAAATCTTCAGGTTGTGTACAACGTTTTTTTTCTAATACAGTTTTCATCACTAGAAAGCGGTATTGCTGGATACATAAAAGGATTAAAATTTTCTATACCCCTTAAAATATCACATTTTTGCATTCATGCAAAATTTTTTTTTCAATGTTGGACATAGTCCTTATGTTGCTATAATATGCAGTATGCTTCTAGGTACGAATAAAAATATATCTACATAAAAAATCGAAAATAAAATATTTTTGGTTTTAGCCAGGAATTTGTTCTAGTTACTCCTCTGTGCGATGCTGGGGGGTGTTGGTTGCGAGGTTTTATTTTCAAATAAATTATCGTCAACCTACTAGAGGCATTGCAGTAACTAAATAGATACGGCCAAATTCTTAGTGGACCAGATCTTAGAGAAATTTGCTTAGTCACAGAAAAATTTGAGAACATGATACATTTTCGAACAACATAAAACTCGACATCCTAAACCTAGGAAAAAAAAATACCGAAATTTCAGATTCCGGGTCGGGAACTTTGCTTCACATCTATATATCCACAAACGATAATGCAAAACGTAAGATCATCAACATTCCGGTACTCACCTTTTTACATCCGCTGGCCATAGAGAGGTAGCTCCGAGGAGTGAAATGTTTCCCCACCGGCAACTTTACTTCGCGTTTGAGATGAAGGGCTTCTCTCACGATCCTTCACACTAGAACTCCGATTTATCTCTATCCACAACGTGACCGTTCCAAAATTTCATGTTTCGCCAATTTTCGCTTCCGTCAACTCGTTCAGAACAATTGTTCACGAAACCCTCGTGGGTACTAAACTGTTTGAGTTAAGGTTAATTTCGGCAGGTTTCGATATCAAATGCTCAACAAAAAACTCAGAACTGTTCGCTAATCAAATATGCAATTCAAACACACTCGGCTATGGTCTCGCGAAACGCATGCCTTTTTCCGGCTGACTATTCACACGCCAATCGATTATACAATTTTTCAGAAAAAAAATATCTAAGAAAATGACGCTATGAAAACGAAACACAGAGAAAAGAAATGCGGCAATTCGATTGTGTCACATTTTCCGGCAGTCGGCCACTGGCACTACTGCACTGGTTGCATTTTCCGCTCGCCATGCTCGCGTTCCCACTACCGTTTATGCCCCTTATCGCTCGATTCACGTTTCGTTCGGAATCCATGCGGGCAGCAGCCACGGGCACAATCTCGATCAGATGAAGGAAGAAGAAAAATACGGCACACAAACAAAAATATCACCTTCAACTTTTTTCATTCACTTGGCAACGGTCACTTTTTCGCGATTTATTCGCTCTTTTCATTCGGGCTCCTATATCTGTACGGTTCGAGTTCCATAAAGTTGCATGGAAATTATGCTATTTTAACCACGCGAAAAACCTTTTCGTGTCTCACCAGGCAGTGGGTCACCGCTGCCGCTATCGACCGACGACGGTGACAACTTTCGGTCACTAGGGCAGTGCGTGACACTTCTCTGGCTGGAACTGCGGCAATCTCTGGCTGTCGGGCAGCAGTTGGTTGGCTGGAGAATGACACAGTTTTGTTTTTCGCAATGTTACTAGCAGAACTCGATTTTTTTACTCGTTTTTAACGTCCGAGGTGGGAGTTGCTGATGGTTTTCAAAATCCAACTTACGGTATTGGTTATTGTTATCAATGATAGATATGAAATAAACAAGAATATTTTCTGAAAATATTCGATCTTGAAATGGTATAAAATAAAGGATTTTGAACAGATAATCATTAAAGTAGGTCATTTTTCAATTGTTTTCAGATCGACGTTGGTCATCATTAAATCAGCTGACCTTCACGAAACAGAACATCCCGCTTTTCTCGAACATTCCTCTGAGCACAGTAGCTCAGAGGTATTTCGCTCGTTTTTTGTTTGTTCCACGATCTTAATTGGGTGTAATGTTTCCCATGTGCACAGTTTCGCGACGTTCGAATCTCACGAACGTGCCTTGTTCTTCGGTGAAAATATGTCGAGGACACGAAAGATTTACGCCTGGTGGGGCTGTCTAGGACATTACATTCTTGCCGACACAAAAGCTGCTCCAAACCTTTAGGATTGGTGACAGAACAATAATAAGCTCTGCACGAGGTTTGCCTGCAGTTCGCTTCGCTACTATAGACGGCTAGCTCAAAGCTAAATACAGATCATTTCCCACATGCAAGGAACTGGTAGCAGTCAGGCACTGCTGTGATGACCATCACACAAGTAAGTCATTAAGGGTGTATTAAGCGCTACGGGGGGTCAACTCCGGGTTCGTTTTTTTTCAACCGGAATGACTGTCAATATCTAAAAACGGTTGTCGCCAGCTGCTATCGGTTTATTGCGTGTGGGAATTGTGTGCTAGCAATAATTCATTTTAGTTGTTTGCAAAATCTTTAGAGATGGAAAGTCATGGTTTTTGCGATTCAACTGGTGTGGAATCTGTATTTTTTTCTGCGGTACAATATTAAAGTGGCACATTAAAATAAAATCAATTTCAACATGTGGAGCAAAACAGCGCTTAATCTGGTGATGGCGCTGGGAAGTGGTCGAATATGCAAGCATTTTAAAGTCTTTTTTGTTAATAAACAGCCCCGCTCAATCTATTTTGTCACAGTTTTAAACTACTATGGTTCCTAGATATTCATCGCGGTGGAGGAAAATGAATCAGATACATAATCATACATTTATTTAAACAGCTAACATAACTGCCGGATTATCCTAAAAGTAAAGTGACTCGAGTAATTAACGCTTTCCCGCTTATGGTGTCTGTAGATCACCATAACTTTGAACAACTATAACTTCTGGTTCCAACAAGATTTGTTTGCAAAAACCAGTTAGTTTGATTACTGGGGCTATCTCCTTTCATTTAAGCACTCTCAATTGTTAGTATTATCAGTAGGACTAAAGTTTTTGCAATTGAATTGCTTGGATTCCTTTTAAATAGTGCTGCCAAAAACAATTTAAGTTGAAGGTGGAAAATGAAGTTGTCTTGCAATATTATTGAAAACTAATAAAGTCTATCAAATAGACTGTCTTCGACTATCTTTTCCATGAAATTGGAGTATTGTAAATATTGGAGAAAAATTGTATTGAGTAATGGCATGCAAAAATTTAGTAGTTTGTAGCACTGCGAAAGAAGCACACATCTCATCAAAACAGGTTTTCCGTATTTCATCGCTAACTGCGGTTGAAGGTCATTCCGAAAATCCCATTATGATTTGGTAAATAATCCTGGCTCTCAAATCCTACAATCCACCTGCTTGCGGAAAGGTTGCTGGCAGAATCAAGTTTGTTTCGGAGTATAGGTTCGCGAAAAAAATATGGTTTGGCAAGGGTTCTGCACCCGTGGAAGACGGATAAGAGTAGGATTCGGGAAGTATACCAATAGTGAATCAACGACGCTGGAGTCTAATGAATCCCAAAAGAGCTGAATGCACCAAATTGTCGCCAGTTCTGTCAAATAGAGAAGTAAGCCAGGGAGCAATCACTAACGACATTGGTTTTATTTCATATCCGGAAAGTCTTTCAAATGAAAATTAAAGGGTTGTGCTCCAGACACGACCACGGTTGCATCGAAAATGTCTTACGAACACATGCGCAATTTTTCAATTTTTTCCATTGTGTATTCCTCTTAAAAAGGACGGTTTGCTGATAACTATGTCTTATGGTCGGCATCCTATGAAACGATTTGAATCAACAATTCGGCAAAGTATATATGGCGTTTATGAGTATGGTGATGAAGACTGTGTCAGCAAAAGTCAAGCGCAAGCTTGCGAAAATTGCACAAAAGTATTGGATAATGCGTTTCACATAATTTGAGGTACACAAAGAGAGACAGCGCTTTATGTCTAATAGAAACGGAGAAAAGAGGGTTCCGCCAACTTACCCCAACCGCCAACTAGCCCCGGGCTCCCCTACATAGCCAACAGTTAACGATATTCATGATTTCAGGAGTTTATTCGCGATTTTCGTAATTTCTTGTCACGTTAACGTCATGAGTTTACTGTCGGATTTTTCTGTCAGAGCAGGGTGATTTATGTTCATGATTTCAAGATCTGTAGCGATTTTTGTAATTTCTAGTGAATTCATCGTAGAGTAGAGTGATCCAAGTTCGTGATTTCAGGACCACAGTCACGATTTTTGATTTTTAATCACGAGCAATGTGATTTGATTTATGACCATGAATGCAGGATCTTTGTCACGATTTTCGTAATTTCTATGTACGTTATCGTGATATTTAAGTCACAAGTAGAGTGATTTATGTTCATGATTTCAGGATTTTAGCCACGATTTTTGATATTTTCGTCAAGAGTAGTGTGATTTATGTTCATGATTTCAAGATCATGGTCACAATTTTTGTAATTTAAATGTACGTTATCGTTATATTTTATTTTCGAGATTATTTTCGTATATGACAAGTGGAGCGATGTTACTCATGTTCATGCTATCAGAATTTTTGTCATGACATTCGTAATCATCTATATCACGAACACGATTTGTGACTCTATAATGTATTTTGGTGCTCAGCGCAGCTTTCGTTTTCTGTCCAACATTACATTGAACCTTATCACATGAATATCGATGTTCTAGGTCCAAATAATTTCTTTTTATCTTCTCGTACCTATTATTGGTTGCTAACAGCAGTTACGGAAAAAATCCATTCATAAATTCATACCACGATTCCGTGAACTGAACGATTTACGAAAATTGTGACCAAGTTCCTGGAATTGTGAATAATAAACCTCGTTTTCATGACACGATCTGTGTTTCAAAAAAAACTCGCCCTGAATATATACATAGCGTTACATTCGAATGTTTGGTTGGGTTACTGTTGTTGTTCCCTGGATATGCTAAGTTTTTTTATTCTTGTTCACAATTTGGGAATACACAGCCGACAGTCAAACGATGTTCATGATTTCAGGTATTCACGATTTTTGTGCTTTCTCACCACGTTACCGTGCTACTTTATTCGGATTTTTCTGTCAGACTGGCGGGATTTATGTTCATGACTTTAGGACCTTGGTCGCGAACTTTGTAATTTTAATGCACGTTATCGTCATATTTTAGTTATGAGTAGAGTGATTCATGTTGACAATCTCAGAAGCTTAGTCGCGATTTGATATTATCATCACGAGTAATGTGATTTATTTTCATGATTTCAGGAACCTTATCATGATTTTTGCAATTTCTGTTAACGCAGAGATACATGTTTATTTATGGTCTTTATTTCAAGATTCTAGTCACGATTTTTGATATTTTGTCACGAGCGGCGTGATTTAAATTCATAATTTCAGGATCTTGTAATTTCTGTTCGCGTTATCGTGACATTTTATTCTAGAGCTCACTTTCGAATTTGACACGTGGAGCAATGTGACTCATGTTCATGATATCACCAGTTTTATTCTGTGAACTGTATCACGAACACGACTTATGGTGGTCACTACAGCTTTCGGACATTCCATGAAAAAGTGCACATTACCATATCGCATGCAATTGAAAATGATTAGGAATATATTCTAAATATTACAAGCACACAAAATAGATCGTAAATCATGTACTAAGAACCAAAAAGTTCACGATTCCATAAATAATATTTCATGAATTTGTGAACTATTTGACGAGCGCGGATGGTCAAACGCATGTATTGTATTAGGAATCATGAACCAGATCACGAATGCATGAACAACATTTCATGATTCCGTGAATTATTTCAAGATTACGAAAGATAAGTCGTGACTATTATACTAGGTATCATGAACCAGTTCACGAATGCATGAAAAATATTTCAGCATTTTGTGAATTATTTCACGAACACGGATATTGGATCGGAAATAATATATAATGAATCATGAACCAGTTCACAAATAAATGAGCAATATTTGACGATTTTGTGAACTATTACACGATCATGAACGGCAAGTCGTGAATATTATACTAAAATTCATGAACCAGTTCACGTATACATTAATATGAATAATTTTCCTAAAGTTGTAAACTAGTTGAGCTTAAGTTTGAGCTTGTGCGACCATCCCCCCCTGGCTGCTACTCCGTTATCGATCTGGACTAGTTGAAGTTGCACAGGGAATCAGTAGATAAATATGCTTGAGAGTAGCGAAACATCTTTCAATTTTCAACTCTTGGTAACCCTAAAGTGTTTATTGATCAATACCGGCGCCGGCCTGGCCCGAAGGTAGATCGCCGAAGGAAAGGGAAGGAATATTAGTCCGATACTTGTTTTTCCTAGAGGCCATATATACTACTGCGCATTCCACAAGTATCGCGGGAGGAGGAAATTTGTTAGTAAGAATAGAAGTTGGATTCTACTTCTTCATGATCGATGCCAGAGAGGTGACTCTACTACCTGGACCAGATATCGATCCATCAACTCATGGACCGGGGACCAATGGCTTTGCTTCCTTTCCGAAGGAAGACGTGACCACAGATTTTTTCAACTCAGACAAATCTCAACGACTTCAGGGATTGGATTGAGATTGATTGAACCCAGACAAACTGGGATGAGTGGCGGTCACTTTTACCACCCAACCACCGGCGTCGTCTTTCATAAAGTTTTAAACTAGTTCACATACATAAAATCAATTTAAAAATAACATGCGGAAACCGTTACTTAGGTTCACTAAACAAAAACAAATATTTCAACTAATAAAAGCGTTATGCAAGCGTTACTGAAGAGAAATTGAACATAATTATAATGACATGATTTTTGTTCATAGTTCTGTTTACGTAACGTAAAAACGTGATTGTTCCGGAACTCATTTGCACTTTATTCACGATTTTGGGAAGATTTTTTTCCGTGCGTGATTGTTATTTTTATTTTTGCATATTCACGGATGTTTCAATAGTGTGCTATTAAAATACACATGTAAATTAGGCAGAATTTTTTAATGGTAGAGTAGGGTGGGGTCAAGTAGGTAAGTTTTCTTTGGCGAGCTCGTGCGATAGTATTTTCACACCGATTTTGACAAACAAGCACTCGTTGGAAAGGTTATATACATCTGGCAACGTTTTGGCAATAATGGTTTTATGCCTAGCTAAATATTTCAAACTAAATCGAATAAGGCGAAGATACTTTTTTCGATGTTTTTATAACCTGGTACGATAGGTCACTATATTCGAGGTTAAATTAAGGAATGTATACTAGGGTGGGGCAAAATGATCGTTTTTTCAGCACAGCACTTTTTTGGTTCCTTTTGGGGTCCCAAACAACTGTGCAAAATTTGGGGTCGATTGGTGTTGACCCGGCGTAGCGCATTGGGTTTGAAATTTGTATGGAGATTAGTATGGGAAAACCTACATTTTTGCATTTTTAATTCTACAGACTACAATTCTTCCTGTAGTAAGCCAACGAATTGATAGAAGTATAGTCCAGGATATGCTGAACAACTTTGCCGAAGGATGTATGGTGTTAGAATGTCTCTAAGCCAAGTTGTAGCTGTTCAAAGTTCAATACATCGAATTAAATGCCAAAAATCATTTTTATTGCCAACACTGCGGGTGTACCAATGGCATTTCATATAGAATTCCAAAATAACATTATATATTTTAGATTTACCACCTTGGTATGTTTGGATGAATTATTCAAAAGCCTTAGCTCAATTTCATGAGCGTAGGTAGTTTAGCAATAAGGCGTAGTATGGGGGGGGGGTGCTGTGGGGAATCTTTAATATGTAGAAATTCGAACTGGAATGTTGTCGAGGTGGAATGTTCAGACGAATTATTTCAAAACATTTACACAATGTCCTACGCATAATAGTAACGATGAAATAAAACATACTGCATCCTTTTGCCTTGACTTTTATCAATAGAAGTTACGTTACAGACTGAATCAACTGATGTCCAGTTGATATGTCAGAGGATTGCATTGAATATATTTCAGTTTAATACGCACTATGATTTGATGGGATGCTCATTTCGATCACCTGAAGCAAAAATTGATATAGGGACCTGGTGGATTTTATGTTGAAATCCAGAAATTAGTTTCACGCCTCGTGATCGAACAGCATAGAAATGAGCATGCTATCAAATCATGCATATTATACCGAAATATAATCGTCTGACACATCAACTCAACATCAGTTGATTCAGTCTGTAACATAACTTCTATTGATAAAAGTCAAGGCAAAAGGATGCAGTATGTTTTATTTCATCGTTACTATTATGCGTAGGACATTGTGTAAATGTTTTGAAATAATTCGTCTGAACATTCCAACTCGACAACATTCCAGTTCGAATTTCTACATATTAAAGTCCCCCTCCCCCCCCCCCCCCCTCACCTCTCACTACGCCCTATTGCTCAACTACATGCGCTCATGAAAATGAGCTAAAGCTTTTGAATAATTCATCCAAACATTCCAATGTGGTAAATATAAAATATATAATGTTATTTTGGAATGCTATATGAAATACCATTGGTACACCCGCAGTGTTGGCAATAAAACTGATTTTTGGCATTTAATTCGATGTATCGAACTTTGAACAGCTATAACTTGGCTTAGAGACTTTCTAGCACCATGCATCCTTCGGAAAAGTTGTTCAGCATATTCTGGACTACACTTCTATCTAACTGTTGGTATACTGCAGGAAGAATTGTAGTCTGTAAAATTGAAAATGCAAAAAAGTAGGTTTTCCCATACTAATCTCCATACAAAATTCAAACGCAATGCGCCACGCCGGGTCAACACCAATCGACCCCAAATTTCGCATAGTTGTTTGAGACCCCAAAAGGTACCAAAAAAGTGCTGTGCTCGGTTGACGTGGCTATGATTACGTTTTTCCATATAACAACGCCCCACCCTAATGTTTACACATAGAAAATCACCGGTTCTACTGCTAGTTGAAGAGTATGAATACTGCAGATTATTTCCAAATTACATTGACGTCATACAGGTAAGAAAATGAGAAGTGGCAAATGATGTGAAAAATCATGAAACAGTGAAAAAACTTGTTGTTTCGGCAGCTGCGTCTGGCTTTATACTTGTGAATGACTTCTTCGGTGTCCTCGTCGACGCCAGAGTGTGGAATTGAAGTTGTTCATTCCGGCTCACGTGGTTGATTAGCTGTGAGACTCTTAGTAGTGCCCTAGAGACCCCAAACGGCTAACCTATCCTGCCCAAGCGTATGTTTCATGTTGATGCCCGTATTTTATCAAAAACAAAAATATCGAAAATCCAACACGAAACATTCGTGTTCAGCATTAATTTTTACGTAAGAAACAACTCGCTTGACATTTTTTATATTGATTAAATGTACTGTACAGAGGACGAACGACAATGTGTTTTCGCAGAACAACACGCGCCGTAACTAATACAGCTGATCTACGGTAACAGCCGAAATGACAGTCGCCAACGATGTTCTCTACCGTGTATCTAATTCACACAAGAAGAGCAACCTCGGCAATAACATAACAAAGATACCTATACCCCATACCTATTCGACCCCATTCTACCCTACTTGTCTGAACCGATTGGTGATCGAATTTTAAAAATCCGTTAGCAATAAATAAAACGTGAGCGAAAATTTTGCCTGTTTCCTTATATCTTCACAATAGGGGAACTTGGGGAGACTTAACCAAGCGCAGAATACTATTATTGGCTGTGATATGCGTGCGATTTCCAAAAAATAAACTACTGCAATTAGAATCTTCGAAACGACGTCTTGGGAACTAATGATCCACCATTTATCACTTCGCCCAGTAAAACCATGCTTAAAGGCTTCGGAAGGCTCTCCTATACAATTCGCCAAGCCTAATTCCAAACAGTTCGACCCGTCAACACGACAGAACGCGGACCAACGCTCGCACGGCCAGTAATAGCGCAACAGTCAACCGTGTGGCCTCTAATAGAGCGTGCAAAATGTGACAATGTCGGGCAATTATTGAGGGTGATATAATCGTACATTACCAGGGACTGTCATTTGTGGTCCCAGCCAGCCCCATCAGTATTGTCTCGCTGTCTCGATTCAAACGAGTTATAGCTACAATTATAACGGGGTATTTGTTTTTTTTTTCCTTCTAAAGAATGTGCGCCCCAGTCAGGCGGTACGAGAGCTGTGTAATTACAATGCCTCCTCGATAATCGATTGAGAGTCAGCAGAAAGCCTTGACAGTCACTTCGAATTCCGGTTTGTGACATTTGACTTGGGTCGGCTGACTGGCTATGCTTGCAAGGATAGCCTGGGGTGCCGGTAATTGGCGAAAACCGCTCACTGTCAACCGGATCGGCGGGCGGCGAATTGATTGAGATAATCGGTATTATTTAATCCAAGGAATAGGGGCAATATTACGATTATTTGCATAATGAACGACAACAATCATAATATTTATCGGATCTTCGTCGTATAATTTCGATTGCACTTCGACGCTAGTCCTTCAGATCATCCAAACTTAATGAGCGGGTCTGATGAGACCACCGAATCGTGTGCACAAGAAGCAATAATTTGCGATAAGGTCAAGTTCACTCATGCTGTGTCCTCATCGGCTTATTCAACTACTCTGATGAAGATGTTTCATCAACAATAGCCCCCCGGTATGTTATGGATAAACTACCTCCAATTAAGCTTGGTAACGGCTATACAACAACACTTGTCGCGCAGTAGCAATCCATCGCATTGTCAGTTCGTCGCCGTGATGTGGGTGGCAAAACCTGCAAAATTTAGAGAAGAAAGAAACGTCGATTAGTTTCAAGTGAAGACATGACCAGTGGATTTTTTTTCTTGCTGCTAAGGATCGAATAATTGCATTACTGATGGACGCTAATTGAACGTCTTCTTTTTTATCCACATAAAATTGACATTAGCAAATGCTTGTGGACACGGAAATTGTCAATCTAATGTTTTACAAAAAATGCCGAATAGATTCTTTTCAATGGACTCCTCTTGGAGGATTGACACCGGGCTGAATGAAGGCAATAAAACTTGTTCCTTTTTTGTTGCACTTTAGAAAACGTAAACAACGCTCTACCGCAAAGGTCACCGAAAAGGCATTTTAAAAATTAGACGCTGGAGGTCGCATACTTATAAATAGCTGTATGACAAACATAGAGACACAAAAAATGAAGGACGAATGGCGAGAGCGATCTGGTTAGTCATACACTTTTAAATTTGTTTATTTCGGTCTCTAAGAATATTACGAAAGCTACATTTGAAATAAAGGGTGTGCGGAATCAAATTGCATCACAAGAGAATGTTAGTCAAAATTCACCCATTCAACTGGGGAGCTTCTTGCTGATAAAACGGTGAGAGAGAACAAGATTTTCCAGGTGCGTGCGCACATTTGTTTACACCGCTGATGTTTTTCCGTCTCTATTTCCGCAACGGTTGTATAATCGCTAGTGAAACCTACACAATGTAAACAATACACATTACACTAATTTCACCAAAAATTTGATTGGAAAATAAATAATAGAAAAAAAAAAGTTACTGTAATTTGGCAGTGATGCAATTTCATTCCCTTCTTAGGATTTTTGATCGATATACAAGTGGGAATAATTTAATTTCATTAAGAGTGGACCTTCCCTTGTCAATCAGAGTTTGGCTTTTATAACAAGAAAACTCGGTATGCGAGGTGCATGAAGAGAATGCAAGTTTGAGGGTGGACCAAGGGGAGCGTGATGATGAAAGGGGTAAAGGGGTGGGGACACCCAACTGCATATTATGTAGCTTTGATTAGGGAATATTTCCGGAAGCCGTGATTTCCGGAGTCGTCGATAGAAGACAATATATTCAAAGAATGTTTGATTGGCAATCGGTGACCTAGACCTGCGAATAGAAGTAATTGGGTGACAATTTCAATAGATTTTTAGCCTCTGAGATATTACGATTGTAATAGTTTATATGGGAAATTCCAGTGTGACCTTACTAAGCAACCTGAAACTCCGGAACCAAAAGTCAGAATTGAATGAAATTCAATAGCAATCAATGGACCTACTGTCTTTCATTTGAAATCAAGTTTGTAAAAATCAGTCAAGAATTCGTTGGGAAATAGGTATGATATTAGCGTATGAACTTGGTGAGTTCCCCAGGGGGCATCAAGATCCGTTATAGGTGACCAATGTGGTCACAGCTACTTTGATTGATTATTAGTGATCCAGGCCCGCAAATCCAAGTAATATTTCACCCCTTTTAATATGTATTACATCATTCGAGCATCATGGTGTTTTCAGTTGATATGGGAATTTGCCGTGTGACCGCACTCTTCAACCCATAACTCCTGAACCGGAGGTCCGATTAAAAACATTGTTGGCAGCTGATGGGAAGATTGTACATTTCATTTGAGACTAATCTTGTGAAATACGGTTTAGCGATCTTTGCGAAAATGAGGTGACATTACTTGCCACATACATACATACATACACGCAGTAGTGTAAGAGAGTATGCGAGAAGTAGACGCATTAGACCGGCAACAATTTTGACTTTTTTTCGGAACACTGCTAATTCGAATGGTAACTGGTAATGATAATCATAGGCCAAATATGAGCTTTTTCCGATAGCTCTAGTTCACCCACAAGAGGTTTCAAATTTCTATAGTAATATATATGAAAACTCGAAAATAAAAACTTAAATTCCAATAAAAATTTTAAACAGTAACACAGTATTTTATAACGAATAGCTTTGTTGAAGATCGCATATTGATTGGAGGTTCCCCTAAAAAGTTATTTAACTATGAAGACTAACCAATTTTTTTTTAATTTCCTATTCTAAGCATGTGCGAGAAAGAGAGACAACACATAACTTTATATGAAAATATCTTTTTACTGTAAAATCGGATCAATTCGCAGTCTTCAATGTTGATCCTTACACCTTAAGCTATATATCTGCATATTTTGTGATGCACAAGATGATACTGGCATTTTGTACTGAATTTATTGTTTCAATTGTCTATTTTGCATATATTTTCACATACAAACTTGAAACATCTTGTGAGTGAATTAGAGTTTTCAAAAAAAGCTTATATTTGACAAGTGGTATGTGAAGCTAATTACCGTTTGATCTCCCTGCTGCAGCACGGAGTAGGTTAAGCGGCGAGCGAAAGTGAAAGACGAAAGCCTTCAACAAAGAGCTCTTCGTTGAGTCATTTCGGCCGGACGGTGGATGCGCGGCAAAAAATCAATTCAAAACGTGGATGCGCGGCAAAAAATCAATTCATAAACTCAAGAACAAAACATAACAATTTCATGAACTGAACGATTTACGAAAATCATAACCAAGTTCCTGAAATTGTGAATAATAAACTTCGTATTCATGACACTATATGTGTTTCCAAAAAAAAACTAGTTCGCCCCGAATATATACATGGCGTTACATTCAAATGTTTGGTTGGGTTATTGTTGATGTTCCCTGGACATGTTTAGTTTTTGTTATGATTCTTCTTCATAATTTGAGAATACACAGCCGCCAGTCACATGATGTTTATGATTGCAGGACTTTATTCGCTAATTTTCTGATTTCTCATCACGTTGCCATGCCCTTTTATTCATAAGTTTGCTATCGAACTTTTCTGTCAGACTGACGGGATTTTTGATCGTGATTTTAGGATCTTAGTCGCGAATTTCGTAATTTCTATTCACGTTATCGTCATATTTTAGTCATGAGTAGAGTGATTTATGTTCATGATATCAGGATCTCAGTCGCGATTTTTGGCAATTTAAACACGCGTAATGTATTGTTTGTTCATGATTTCAGGAACATTGTCATCATTTTCGTAATTTCTTATCACTTTTTCGTCATATTTTAGTTATAAGCAGTGATTCATGTTCATGATTTTATGATCTTAGTTAGCGAACTTCTGTTAACGTTAGCGTGATATTTTATTCTAGAGCTTGATTTCGAATTTGATACGTGGAGTAATGTGACCCATGTTCATAATAACAGCAGGTATTTTCTGTGGAATATATCAAAACCAGGAGGGTGTCACTCCTGTCATCCGCTATTGAGATATACAGACTTTGACAGTAGCCAACATATGTGGGCCTAGCCGGCTCTAGGCCCATGTCGCCCGTGCAATAGCATTGGGTTGTTTTGATTTCAACAAAGGCAGATGTTGGCTAAGACAAAATGGCTGCCTAGCAGGGGCCTGATCAAAACACGATTTGTGGTGCTCAATGCAGCTTTCGTTTTCTGTCCAGACATCACCCTGAACCTTATCAAAGGAATAACAATGTTCGAGGTCCCAATAGTTTTCTCATACTGCTCATACCCATTACTGCCCCTAATAAAAATCTTATGATTAAATAGCCTAACGACGTGTTCAGGATATCACCTATACTATATATGGAATGGTTTTACCATATGGGTTACAGTAAGTGTATAGTTTATTTTTATGAGGGTGGTCACCAGCAGCTGAACATATCAGGCTGGATGTTGTTGGCTCAGGGTGCGTTGCCTGAAAGTTTTTATTTCGGAGATTAAATTTTTGGAAACTTCCCTGTTAAGCTCATCCCGAATGCTGGCTGGTTCCAATTCGTATTCCGGCTCCAGTGGCACAACCGATTCTGGTTAGAATCGGTTATGTAACTGGAGCCGGAATGCGAATTAGAACCAGCTTGAATTCCGGCTCATTTACGGTTGCACTTTATTGGTTTCCACAACAGGATGTACGCGGATTTTTCAACTTAAGAATTACTATTTTTCATCAGGTGCATCAGCTTCCTTCTGAGAAGTACAGCCAAGCTTAACTTCACACTTGAGTTGTTAGAGGAACTTAGGGTAAAAGCGGTACACATGTTTCGATCATACTAATTATCTTCAATCGATTTTCTGGATTGTTTTACACAGGAAAAACTACTTTAGATGAGCCGCCTTCAGCCTCCTCCTTTTGAATTGTTGAATATGGCCTAACTCCACACTTGTTTTATATAAGGAATTGGAGTAAAACGGGCACACACGTTTCGTGTGGTCATTCTAACTATCTTTTATCGATTCCCCGCATGTTTCTACATAAAAAATACTACTTTAGATCAGCCCCATTCAGCCTCTTTCCGAAAAGTACAGTCAGATTTAACTTCACAGTTGAGTTATGGAAGAAAATGGAGTAAAACAGGTGCACATGTTTCGTGCTGTCATTCTAACGATCTTCAATCGATTCTCTGGACTATTTAACATGAAAAAATCTTTTAATCAGCCGCATTCCGCCTCGTTTTGAAATGTTGAATAGAGTATAACTCCAGTCCCGTTCGATCATTCTTGCTATCTTCAATCGATTTTTCGGATTTTTCTACATAAGCATTTTTACTTTTCATCAGCCGCATTCAGAATCTTTCCGAGAAGCGCGGCCAGGTTTAACTTCACACTTGAGAAAAGTGAAGAATCGGGGTAAATCGGGTGTACACGTTTCGTGCGCTCATTAAACCTATCTTCAATCGATTTTCTGGACTATTTAACAATAGGAAATGCTTTTGATCAGCCGCTTTAAGCCTCTTCTAAAATGTTAAAGAAGGTATAACTCCACACTTGTATCATGTGAAGAATTGTGGTAAAACGGAAAGAAACGTTGGGTACAGTCATTCTATCCATCTAAAATCGATTCTTCGTATTTTATCACTTAGTCCTTTCATGCCCAACTTTTTTCTAGTACATGTAGGGTTTCAAACCCATTTTTCCTTGAAAACGGTGACATCAAAAAAACACGAAAAGTCTTTTTTCATGAAGATAGGTGTTTCTCTCGCAGTGCTAGAAGCTGCTCAATTTTAACCTTTCAATTCTCAATACAATTCTCCTAGTATATTTACAATAGTCCAATTGCGTGGAAAACGTAGCCAAAGACAGTATAAATTGATGAATTTTATATGTTTTCAATTATATTGCAACGCAACGAAGACATATGAAAAATTCATTTTCGGTCATCAACGTAAACTGTCCCTGACAGCACTGCTCCAATCAGACTAATTGCAATAACTTCAGTTCTAGAGCTGATCCTTCTAACTGTTGATACTCAAATGAAAGGTGATAGTCACATTTATTAGCTTCACTTGTGTTCGTGAGCAAATCTTGTCTTAATCAAAAGTTGTAACTGTTTGAAAACATTGTTGTCCACAAACAACATGGGCCGCATATAGTCTTTTACCGAAATATTGAGTCAGTATTAACTTCAAACTTTAGTTGTGGGAATAATTTGGGCAAAATGGGTGTATACGTTTGGTGTGAATATTCTAATTATTTTCAATTGATTTCCTGGACTAAATTTTAATTTTGAAGACTGAAAAAAATTGATGACCTTGAAACATTATTGATTACATCGATGTTGAAACTGCTGCCAAGTAAGACTTTCACGGTAACCAATGTGTTTTTGGTCTTCAAAATTAAAATTAAAACGAGCAGCTTCCAAATAAAAAATGAAAATTCAAAATCTCTTTAGTAGACACATTTGTATAATTTCGGGTTTCGGGAGTAGAGTGCTCCTTTCACTTCTTTTTGAGCTCTTTCACATTTCAAAGCTCCAGTAGTATTCTTTCTACAAAAAGTGCGGATTACAATAATAATGCGATCACCATCGTCATTAATTTGATTAATTCTGTCTATTTGGTTAGAGTTGACCTTGTCCATTTTTAGGGTAAATGCACAGCCAAACGTGCAATCCAAAGATCTCCAAAACGCAAAACATTTGCAATTTTTTTCGGCTAAAAGCTGTGTGCCGAATTTGGAGGCACACATTTGGACTGAGCGATCAGTTTGATCCAGGAAGTTATGCTAGCACGATCAAAATAGATATAACAGAAAAGGCAATATCTTGTGCAAAAGAATAAAATGGAGAAAAAAAACCTAAATAAAATCGTCTGCTATCACAATAGGGTATATACCCCGTCAGACTCATTTCAATGGTAACTTAAACAAAACCTGTTCTAAATTTAAGAATCGTCAATAGATAAGCCTAGCTCGTAGCAAAAAATACAAAAACTCGAGCAAACGATAAGAGCAAGCCATTATCAGCGAACAAACAAACCTACGCTCGTATTCACCGCAAGCAAAAGTTTTGTAAACATAGCAAACTGTTCCACAATCAGCTGGCTGTGGACGCATTAGTGCTGGTGAGCCCCAACAATATTCTGATTGTGTAGTAACGAGAGTCTATGTGAGAGACAACGAATCCCGTTTCTTAAGAAACAAAACGTCGCACGTCGCGTCGCCGTACGGTTTTGCGATTATCAAACGAGCAACATTTTTTGTCACTCAGTTGAGCTGCACACCTTGAAGCAGTCATCATCCGCCAAAATACCTACCTGAGTGGTACCGCCGCCGGGACCGCCACCGAGTAACGCGTAATTCAATTAATTTTCCATATTCGGTAAACTAATGACCCGCAATCGAAAACATCGACACCGAACTTGGCTGATCCGGTGGTGGCAGTAAGTGAAAAAGCCGCAAAGTATGGGTGAGGTGACCAAATCATGTTGCTACTGCTGCTGCACCTGCTACCAGTCTGGACTTTGTTGTACCAGGTAAGTGACGAATGTGCTCATACACGAGCCTCTTAGTGGTGGGTTCAATTTGATCAAGAAAACTTTATTGATATTTGAGAGTTGATACGCGACCTGTTGTCCTAACTGGAGCAGCGATCACTAATAAGATAAATTCCAGTGGAGATGTTGTAACACCGTAGAACAATAGCGTTTACTGAATATTAATACATATGTCAGAAGGTGATATATTAGCTGATAGGAATTGTCCAACTAGGAAATACCATAGCTTTAGCCTAACAAATTTCCGATCCCAGCTACGTTCCCGACTAAACGAAATGTAAATTCCGATTGCGATCCGATCATTACTCAACCAATTACGCACGGCCATCAACCGTTCGCTTCTCCCATATTCATATTCATAACACTTCCTACGACTGTTCGTAATTTATTTATATTTTGATACGAAGTCAACCTGATTCAGCCATCTCTTTCACTCTTCTTTCCTTCTTTCAGTCTGTGCTGTCTGGTGGTACCGATTGTTGGCCTACTATTGATACTGGCCGGAATCGTGGTCGCACTGCTGCTCGGCTTTTCGATAATCCATCATGATGCCAAGGAGGACACGATCACCCGTCTGGTGACGGTGCTTACAAGCGCAAATCGGTCACACGCGGGGGAAGCGAACGGTACCACTACCGGTACTTTGTAATGTAATTTAAAAGATGTGCTGAGCTTATTGTTTGTTTAGGTTAAGTTTGAACAAATATTACGTTAATTTTATATTTATACTATTATTTATATGTGAATAAAATGTTATATTTAACGTCGTAGGCATTGAAGTTTAAACGTTTAGGAAAAAAAAAATTGTCGTTGTGCTGGTATGGTGGAATCCATTTCGTGAAATCGAATTCGATGATATTTAACAATCTCCACTCATGTAAATATAATACCTCAATAGCCTGAAAGTTAATACCAGCAAAAAACAATCTCAAGGATATTTTAATCGAAATAATTCATCCCTCATGGACTCTCGGGTAATCGGAGTAGTCCTCATGATAAGTAGCAATTTAGTTTTTTATTTACCACCTAAACCCATTCTCCAACGGTTGGACGCTATAAAATATTCAACTATCAAGATCCACTCCACACTCCGCCAGCCCGAGCTTAGTGCTAACCAATTGGATAGTTGTGGTGTAGCTACTGTCCTGCGGCTATTGTTTTTGTATTTATTGTGATGTTACCAACCACCCTTGAACATCATCGATCGCCATCGAACAACGGTAGCACAGACGACGCAGCTCACCTTGACATGTTTGCCAGAAACAACTTCATCAGCAGCAACAGCATCAGGTGTACCCAATGTGTATTAGCGTCACGTAAAAATAAACAAAGTTATTAGATTTGATGGCATATTATCTAATGATTGATCGTGATGGACCTACTTTGAGGGGAACGGCTGAAGGGTGGTTCCAGTATTGAAACCCAAAAGGCGTGCACAGCCCAGATTAGGCGAATATATATGCCTGCCTACGCCCGCCCAAACGAATGAATGAATCGCTGCACTTTGCACATTTGTGCGAATTATGTTAACGAAGCGATTGGCAGTAGGTAGGGTGTTGAGCCCCTTTTAGTCCCCTGTGTCTAATCACAGCCTATTCGTTAATTCGTGTGAGTTAGGCGTTAAACTGAATGTTTCGTCATTGGCACATTAGCTCAAATAGCACGTTCCATTAAAAAATGTTTATTTTACAATTTCATATTAGGTTTGTCGGGGATCCATATCATTAACGAACAATGCATTGATTAGGTCGATGAATAAACGAAATAGTGAAGCGCCTTCGGTATAGGATTAAAATAGGCCTATCACTCTATATCACACCTTCTAGGCACTTGCGAGCAGAGATTTATCACTTTCAGTGCAAATAGCTGCAGCTTATGTGCGAGTTACGATGTATTCAGTGAACTTCTGTAGGAGCTGAAATGAATTAAAGGGTTAAAGTAGAGCGGGGCAATACAACCAAGATGGTACATTACAATCGAAAATCGCTTGCCTGAAAAGAATATGTCAAATGCATGGTATTTTTAGAAATCGTCGCTACTTGAATATTCGTCATACGACTCTTTAACGTCACTTGCATAACACAGTTTACATTCCATTTTTTCCGAAACAGAGTAACTCGAGATCAGATCAAATTTTATTGAGATAATTAGTGTGTTTTATGTAAAATATCTGAGGAAAACGGTAGCATTAGGATTTTCATTATATGTTGAGAGAAAATGCCCTTTCAACGTTAGACTAAATAATTTGCATAGTTGGCAGCACTGTCGGTTGAAACTATCATTGTTCTATCATTGACGAATTCCCTTCATAAACTTTTCGTAATTGATTTTTTACTAAATAGTACCGGAGATACAATCAAAAGAACATCAAGGATGTTGTCAAAACAGGAGGTGTTCGATTGATCGAGTGGTAGTTCAATCAACACAAAATTTAGATTTTGATATATTGGCCATAGATGAACAATCTCTCCAAAATCAATTCAAATTCATGATGGCCGATTTCAAGTTTGCACATTTTTTATCTCTTCGGCGGATTGACTCATAAATATTACTGAAAATATTCTTTTCTGAGAATGCGTTGAATTGAAAAGTCAATATAAATGATAACGAAAATAACACCTTCTAAAATGATTCATCGTTAGTTTTATTTAGTTCAACTATCGAAACGGTCGCATCATGACTATTGACATCGATAACAAGTTTGTTAGGTCTACCTTTTACTTCTGCCTGAATCAAATCCATAAGCGAGCACATCGAATGACAACTAGTAGCCTCCTGATTAACCAAAGAAGCCATTGCCTCTCTTCTTGCTCTCATGGTTGAAGTTCACGAAAAAACACTCCTCCGACTCACTACTGCGGTCATTGACTCAAAGTACGATTTTCAGTATTGATATCATTGGACACGTTAGCCCAAGCAGAAAATTTCGTTTCCATAACAACTAAAAACATGTGGTTGAAAATGACAGCATTGGAAGTGAGATTGGCGTGTATACAGAAGATGACCAAACTGAGGTACGATTACAAGATCCGGCACCACATAATAAACCCATGTTCATTAAAAATGCATGTCGCAAAGCGAACAAGTCAATTTGTTACACCTGGTACTTGGAGAAACTTCTCTTCTTGGATATTATTAAAGCCATTTTTGTGGTGAGGATGCAAGTCGAAAGACAGAAAAATAGATGATAAGGGGGCGGTGGTCACCGATTTTTGTCCGCGTCCCTTATCACTAATTTTATAAGGTGATTCAGCAACAGTGCT
Source organism: Topomyia yanbarensis (assembly GCF_030247195.1). Classification (NCBI taxonomy): domain Eukaryota; kingdom Metazoa; phylum Arthropoda; class Insecta; order Diptera; family Culicidae; genus Topomyia; species Topomyia yanbarensis. The sequence goes on along the minus strand of NC_080672.1, from coordinate 46,203,699 downwards.
ATCTTTGAAAATGAACCTTCTTGGTTATGTAACTGTTTTCCCGATCCTATTTTATTGGATATAATTAGGTAGTCTTCATTTCATTATATTCAGAATTGCACTTATTTTGTCGTATGTAATGTACAATGTTTTTTTTTTTTAATTTGATGGCATTGTACACGTGTCCATCGGTTGATGCCAATCGAGTTGACATTTCTTTGGACTGATCAATCTAATTTCTAATTTTGGTTGTTTAGTATTTATTTGACCAACTAGGAAACCAATACACGCGGCATTTAATATGCATGGGGAATACGCATGGTCTTGTCTGAGGGAAATGATGACTGTTCAATCATGCGTGATGGTTGAGAATTGACAGTTCGCGAGAAGAATCAAAAGCCAGTTACCAGTTTGCAGCAGTCATATCAGCACGAAGAACAGTTGTTTTATTGCCATATTCATCGTCTTACTTTTAGTCCAATATCTCAATTAAATTAAATTAATTGTTCTCATTGAATACGTTCATATGCATTGAAGTAGTGCATGCACTATATTATTGCCATGTTAACCATATTTCATCATGATTGTAAAAATATTCTTGCTTGATTATTGACGTAAAAGGTGACAAGTTAGTTTCTTTTCGTTCTTACTAACACTAACTAGCAGTTAGTGTTTTTACACTAGTTAGCGTCATCGGTTGTATATTCAACATACAAAGCTGGTCGTTTCAGGTATTTCGGTAGCGCTTTTTATACCGCTTAAAATGCGCTTCAGTTAGCATAACAACGCGCGCGAATAATGATAATATAACAATCAGCATCTTATTCAATTGTTATATAAATACCAAAGTTTATACACGACTAAATAATACTTGTATTGCGAAATCTTCAATTACATAAGTATTACCAAATCTATTTATACAAATTTCTCGATACATTAAAGGTAATCGCTTTTCATGATATTGCATTGTTTTTGGAATGTCGTGTTTCGCCGGAATAAAGAAACAAGGAATGATAAAATCGTTCACATAGCGTTTTATTGAATTGAACATAAACAACACTCACGACCGTCGGCAGTCCGGAGCTGAATAAGATTTTTTAACAATCCGAGCATTTCCAAATTAATTCAATAAACGATAAATCTATTATAAATTCTGGGCAGCCGGCTGCCCAGAGCAATAAATACATGGTAACATTTCGTCGCTATTGTGCTATCTTATGACAAGCGCCATTTAGCACATTTCGAGAAAAAACGTTTTTTAAAGTTTGAGATCTTGAAACTTAAACTTTAAAAATAGTAGAAACAATTCATCGAAGACAATTGATGCTTCTATCTATTGTGTATTAATCTCTCAAATAATATGAAGATCGGTTGACTATATTGCGAGTTTTTACTAAAAATGTAAACAAAAGTCCCACGCGTCAGGTGTGCATTGATGACAAAATTTGTATGACGTGTAAAAAGCTTCAATTATAAATTCAAGTTTGAAATTTTGAAGGAAATGGGTTAGGAAATTTAGAAAAAATGGTAATTTTTGATTACAGTGTTGCCAAAGATGCTATATTTCCAGTTTAAAACTGCATTTTTCTCTCAATTCGTGTATTTTTATTTTGAGAATGGTGATGCCATTGCGTTTCTCAGATAGTTTTACACAGAAAAACATCTAATACATCAAGATAACTTCTCGACAAGCGTATGATTACGGCTTAAACGCCAACTGTGTAACTGGCCAGCCTAGCGAGCTTCCGAGGTAAGTAAGTGGGTGGTTTATGCGCCACTCTCAGTTGAGAGACCACCCACCTGGTTTAGAGCTGCCCGGCCTTGTGAGACCCTTCTGGAGAAGGTTCTGGTTTTCCTCAATATAGGAAGGAAGCAAGCTAGCTGATCACAACCGTCCGAGCCGCTCGTATAATAAACCCGAGAAATATCCGAAATGATCAATACAAACTAGTTCCGAAGCAAAGATTCTGTTCGCGGGGGTTTTTCATCACTGGCAGAGTCCAATCCGACCAATTGACGAACCAGCGTTCGATTCGAGAGTGGTTCCGGTTGGTATCGGGGCCAACCTCCCAAGCAAAAGACAAAAAAGACGAGAAAAGAATACCGACCGAAATAAACTAGACCCCAAAGACTTCACCAAATCACAATTACTACATCTACCGTACGGGAAACCTCATTAACACAGAACAGAACTTTTCACTTCATCAAAACATTTATTCCTATTTACAATTGCGATTTTATTCCCATTCTTCGGTTTTCTCTATTCAAGCCTAGCTAGACGCATTTTCCTCTCTATCCCTCTCGGTTTCCCTATCCTCTAGTGTGGCGATATACAGAGCATTGTGCGTGCTCTCGGCGTGGGTATTGTTTGATATCGTGCGGTTTGCAAGTTCACCGCGAGCCACGGCTGGCAAATCTGACGGTAGGGTAAGGCCGTCTAATGTGACCCCATGCGCATGGACAATCACAACATATATTTCACTCTACTCACGACCTAGGATTTACGTGGACATGATGGCGGGAAACGGCGATTCCTTCTGCTGCTGTTGCTACTGATGACACCACGTGCGATCACCCTTGATCGGACTGGACTGACGACGATGGTCTTCACCGCCGGTTCGTGGAACTTACGCAGACGGGGTACTTCCGTCGAAACATTCGGTCGTCACCGGAAAGCGTAGATTGCTGTTGATGTTGCACTTGCTGTCTTCGAACGGTCCTGCCAAGGCGCGATTTGACGGACGCCGCCTTCTTCCGGCCACGTGTACCGCCGGGACCAACCTTGAGCCGAATCGTGGGGTCAAGAGCGGTCACTAACGAGAGGTGTGATGTGTCGGACTTTCGACGGCTGCCACGAACCTGTGAAGTAAATTGCCGTCGCACGAGGACAAATCAGCACGCGCACATTTGGGGGTAACCAAAAATTACGGGTTTACCTTATATTTTTCTAGCAGCGCACACACTAGAATCGCCAAGCTACTTATTGCTATACTTTGCAATGCTTTTCTATTGGGGAGGGAAACTTATTAGCAATTTGGTGAAACAATTAAAGTCGAGTCAATTTACCATACTAAACACATCACGGCGCGAACAAAATTGAACCACTCTTGCCTCTTCCACTGAAACGATCAAAGTGGTTTATTGGGCTCTAGAAATCCTCAGAATAACCGCGATTTGGAGATCTTCGTCAGCTGATCTGACGCAATTTCCACGAAGTGGACAATAGAGACATTTCTAATATCATATTGATCATCCCGAACTTCCCCAGTTTCATGACCGCATCTCATTTCTGCGGACGGTGTCTATCATGCACGGCTACTGCCTGTCCAAACATTAGAGTGAAACAAAACGCTCTCCCAACAGTGCAAATATTCGTGAAATTGACCAAGGGTCGATGGCCTCTTTCGGCAGCCCAATCCCTTCCCTCACCGGCGGCATCGCTAGGCCAGCAAATTAGTAATGGGCAATTGCGAAGAACTACGGGCACTCATCAAGTGCGTATTATAGCAAGTCTCTTGATGAAGTCTCTCTCGCGCTACCGTAGCAACTCGATTTTGCGAACATTTCTCCATGGTTTAAATTGATAATATGGATACCATGCATAATAAACAATTTAGAACAAATAACAATTTACGCATACGTACTAATATTTACAAATCTATATACATTTAATTATTTACAATTAACGTATTCGTAACGAGTACGTTAATTGTAAATAATTAAATCAATCACAGATGTTTGTAGTAAACAAAAGAGAAAAGTTTTTTCTTTCATTAACTGCTGTATACTGTGTTTAGCCATTAACGGTTTGTCCGGAATTTCCTTTCAAAGAGAATTTTGACAGTTGGCTTTTAAGCCGTAATCATATGTTTGTCAAGACTTGAGCCAATCCCCAGACACAGTCATTTAAAGCAAATAAATTACAATTTCTCGCTACATTTCATGCTATATCTCTGTAACCAAGCAGAATGTCAAAATTCTGAAAACGTCACTTTGTAGAGATTTTTTAGAGAAATAATATGGCATATCTAACTCAGTTTACCCCAAAATGGCGTCTGTCATAAGATAGCGACGACTTCTGAGAGTTGCATAGATCGTATCACTTATCAAGATTAATCCAAAAAGTTACCTATCCTACTAACAAAAACTCCCGTGACAAACATGGAGATGAAGAGGTATACACGATCTCCATAACAACGTTTGTTACATTAACATTCCTTTCCTTCCCCGATGACCGTAAGGACGTGACCGGCACCTCGATTGGCTTTTCAAAGCATAGAGCTCTCGAAACGTGCACATAGAGAATGAATAGCTACTCCTAGGCCTCATTCGTCGAATCTCTGTGTAATTTCGCTTGCTCTGGTCAATCACGGAGTAGCAACTACGAATTATACGGCCATGATGCACGGAAACAAAAATTACGCGAACGACGCTAAGCACGCATCAAGAACAGAATAACATTTGCCAATTCGGGAATCAGACGACACAAATTGCGCGGAAGACGGAGAATGTACAATCGCAACCCGTTCTCATTCTTTCATAGCAGATTGTGTTGAAATGCAGCGATACCTTAATAATTTCTGTGATTAGTGTCATCGCAATTTGCTAACTCTTCGTGTATCTAAATGCTCTGTGATTTTTCACGCGCAGAAAAAATAGTCTGGAACTACACTGTTTCTGAGGACTCGCTCGAGAGAGTGTCAGTCGTCAGAGACCTTGGTGTTCTTTTAGACTCTCAATTGGTCGGTATTAAGTCAGACCGGACTAAGTGACAAAATAGTGATTTCGTGAAAAACGAGTTTAAAGTTTGAAATGCAGCATCCTTTACACTATAATTGGAAATTATTTTTTGTTTATTGTTACATATATCAAATCTGGCAAAAGTCGAATATAGCTGACGAAATTCTTTATCCAGTGCTAGCATTATCTCATTTCGGGTCTGACTTAACGCCGGCCAATTGTCCTTCAGAAACCACTGCTTCCATGTCATATCAAAGGCGAATAGGAGCCTCGGATTCATTATATGTCTAGCTAAAGAGTTCACTGATCTATATTGTTTACGAGCTCTTAATTTTTCGCTTGTTCGGTCTATCTATCCTATCAACTTAAAGTGGACAGTAGGAAGTAAGCTGAGGTTCCTTTTTGTTTCTCCTTTATAAGTATTGCTCGACATACCAGAGACAATGTACGACATAAGTATACATACCATATACGCGGAGGTCAACATCTGGAGCATGTAACTTTGTCGCTTGCGATACAAAGTTGGATTCGCTATTGTACCATTATCCGCATACGATTTTTTGCTTGAGTACAGTGCGGTGATGGATAAAAAACTGGAAACATAAAGGATTTTCCAGATTGCACGGAGCTGTACAAATGAATCACATGCATTTTCTAATTTTAATTTCAGACATTGCTGGAAGAAAATTGGAATGTCGAAGTACAACAATCCACCTTATCCTGCTTGACGGTTAGCTCTTTATTACATGATGTTTATTTATTCATACAATGCAACACTTTAGAGTTTATATGCATAGTAATAAAAGTATTAAATTTTTTAACGTTTCAATCAGCCAGTGTAATTATTGCAGATTTTTATGATCGACCAAACCATAATAGCCCTCTGGAATGACGCGAATGAACAAAGTTACATCCAAGCCTTAGATTTGATGTCGAAATTAATTCAACTTGTGCTCCGTCGCAATAAATCGAATTAACTGCATACTCCAGTATGTTTTGAAAATTGAAACAAGTCGTTTACATACTGTGTGATACAAGAAAATTGCCGCAACATCTATCGCAAGCGGAGCAAAACTATAACTCAGAAAAGGGGCGAATTATGTCGTAAAACTTTAATGTCGGCCAATTTACGATCGATTTTGCACGCAGCTTTGATGTATGTTCGATATAAAATTATACTTTATGTCAAAAAAGTATTTATTTATGTTTCGAAAAATATGTTAATCACAGTTTCATTACACTTCACATCGAAACGAGAGCCCCAGTTATTCCCAACATGATCACCGGTCGGCCTTGCCATTGCATTGCATCGAGTTAACCGCATGTTCGGGTTGTAAAAGTAGTTTATCTTGATTATGCGTCCGTCGCATGTTGCCAAAAAATTGGTACTAAGCTTGTGTGCTTGTAACACCACTGAACATTATTTTTTCCAATTTCAACACTACATTGGCATGACAGGCTCAGATGATACTTCCATGCATGATATGCAGTAATTATATAGGGGAACGCGGGGCTATTCGTACCTACTTAATGTAAATCGCCCTATTTAAGTGGATAGATGTGAAACAAGGTCCTAATCATTAATTCGAAATCTCAGCTACATTTTGACGCCAAAAAATCATTTGCACTACTCCATGGCAGCGCTTGGCGACGATTTGCAAAACTCTACGTCTTTCCTTCGTTTTACAATGTAGGGGTAATTCGATCCTCCCCACGGAGCAATTCAGACTGTAAATTTCATGTATTTTATTTGTTGTGGCGTGCCGATGCTATTCATGGGTCCGAATAGCCTCGTACGCTCAGCAGCGTCTGGAAAATATCTGTGTTTCCATCCAAACAAAAATCATTCCATAAAATAGGATGAAAGGCAATACACATTCTCCAGGCACCCTTGGTTCTACAGCTTAGAGTCCATCATTTTTAGGAGATGAAAAATTTGGGTTTTGCAAATTCCTTGCTAGATTTTCAACTTTTTCACAATGTGTTGACGATTTTTTAGAGTTTTCGACGAGGCTGTGCAGAATCAATTTTCTTTTCTAGTCTTTTATTTATAACAACTGTTTTACTACTGCTCGTATTGAGACGAAACTTGCACCACTGAAACACGATTTTTTACAAATAAATCGTTGTCAAAATTTTTGAAATCCGATCACTAGAAGCACTGACACAGAATAAAAAAATGTCCAGATTCCAGGTAAAACAGAATTTAGATATACGGAATTACTAATTGAATTATTAACGAGGAGCTGATCACATTGTAAACAACTCAAGTCGCTCAAGATCGCCATCATTCTTGAACCATCCCAAGTTCATGTACATTACTCACATTCCACTCTAACCTTCCCATCAGGAAAAGGAGAGCATCGCGGTAAACCGTCGCATAAATCATTCTATCAACTCAAAAGCGAAGACTATCCACTGGAACGGCTGCATATAAATATGTATAAACTACTTTTCATTTATAATTTATGGCCATTCATCCTTCCTGACTTCGACTACATTCCGTTGACTGACAATGGGAAATCACTTTACACTCTAGTTTGGCCAAGCCCGCTCGACTCTGCCGCGGCTGCATATCTTCAACGATGATCTACTATCTAGTTGAAGCACTCCTTCCCGAACAAGGATGATTACGATGGGATCGTGTTCTATACCGACCGTCGAACGAACCTTAATCTGTCAAACCGCAACCGGCATTGCGAGATGCTCCGACCACAATGCAGCTCGGTTATATAGATTTGAACAGCGGGTCCAACTACCTTAGCAACGGACATTATCGTAGCACTTAAATCTTATGTAATTAATATTTCTGGTCGAATTCAGCTGGTCATCAGGCTTAGTAGTTACAGGCTCCACTCCCACCACCCGGACCCAGCCAACGTGAGTCATGAACTCAATGCAACGGTCGTATCGAAAGGACAGAGAACCAGCAGCATGTGGAGCAACTGTCTGCCTATAAACAAGAAAAAAATTGCGCCAACCGCAGAAGGCTTTCACTCTCTTTAGCAGCTACCGCCAGATCTGGTTCACTGTCTTAGGCCTTCGTGCGATCGGAGTCTGTGAGCCCACAACTTTGAGCCATAAGCGTGCGGTTCGCTCTGAAGCAGGTTTTATTTTTATCACTTTACCACCGGTGCCGCCCATGTTGCAGCGGGGGGCCAAGTGAGACATATCTTTGGCCCTGTTTACATGAGAAAAACGGCACCACTCCGCAAACCTAATTACCTGATGCAAGTAGGTACACATTCGGTCGAGTTGCACGATAGAACCATGTATCGGTGGGACAAGCGATTATCGCAGCATACCGATTGTGTACTGCAGCTGCTCGATCCCCCGTGTAAGGGCACAACAATACAAAATGGGACAAATATTTATCATTTTTAAAGAGCTAAAACAATTACCAATCGTGTTGCTGCGGGGAAACTTTGGGTTCTGTCTCGTTTATACTATTAATCCGACTGACATATTTGCTTGTAATTGAATTACGTTAACAAGAGTGATTATTAAAATAGTGCCGAAAATCACGCTATCGCCTTTGAAAATCGAAAATATCACGTTTCTTGATTAAAACTTCGTTACCGCTTCATCTTCAAGAATCATAAATGTTTCCATATCCATGATAATGGTTCACTCCAGCATTATTTTAGAACTTTTTCTACGTCTACTCAGTCAAAGAATTACATTCTTGACCTTAGACCGTGGCCAACCATATTATCAGAGACGAAGGATTTTCCCATGTTTGAATACCTCGCGAGAATGATCCAGAGCCTGAAAACAACAATGACTAACAGTACTTTTAAGGTTGTCTGAAATAGATATACTAACGATCTATGAAAAGATGAAACGCAATAAAGGGTGTACAGAATCGATTGGCATCACTTTCTAATTGCTGTAATTTGTTTTCCATTAGGAATATTCTTTTGAAATTTTAGGTGAAATTAGTTCAATTTGTATTGTTTACATCGTATAAGTTTGACTAGCAACTGTGCAACCGTTGCAAAAAACAAATGAAATCATAAGGACATCAACGATGTAAACAAGTTTTGTGCACATACCAAGAAAATCCGGATCGCTTTCACCTTTAAAGGGCTGAGAATGATCCAATCATACGAATACAGTAAGTCGTGTTTTGAGGTGGTACAAGTAACATGTGACCGTCGATAGGAAGGTACGTACGCCAACCTACCTTGCTGCGATCTGCCCCTTATGCGTAATACCCTGCAGATCAGGACGTTTCAACCATGTAACAATCAAGTATAGTGCCACAACATTCTCCTCTGGACTGGGGTGAAGAACCCCCAGTATTAATTACCCAGAATTAATTCCGGGGATGTGATAGATCAGCAAACCTTATTATTAAGAGCCATCAACGAACCGGGAAACGAGAAACGACGACACCCTGCCGATCCCATGCTTATTTTAAAATCTGTACAGGAAGTGTTTGGTTCCGAATCAAAAAACCTGGTGAGCGCGACAAAGGAGGCAAGCTTTTATAACCCTACAACAGTTGTATCAACCTCTAAGTAGTCAAAAGGTAAACATTAACTTCTGCAAGATGACGACACGAATGATGAATGAAGTTCATGTTTGACAATTCTCGGTGGTTTATTTACTTCGTAAGTTGTTTGAGTTCGAGTGCAACGGGTGTTCATCTGATAACTCTCATGTAAACAAACCACCGAGAATTGTCAAACGAAGTTCATCCGCCACATTTCGTGGGGTTATGTCGATTGGTGTAAAACCTAATTATTTCTCATTCAACCTTCAATACAGTTCAGGGTGTCATCTACGATCCTGACATCAAAGATTTAGAAGAAACCAGACGAGTGGAAGAGCTAAATACTCAGGGGATTACGAAGGTTCGTCGAATATCAAAAGTGTTTGACGGTAAACCGGCCTAATACACTTTTGATATTCGACTAATACTTTTTAAATGCAAAAAAATGTATCGTCGCCTTCATTTTTTTGCATTTAAAAAGTATTAGTTGGGTGATTAATCCCTCTAAAACTGAGAAGAAAGTTTTTGCTTATGTTTATGAAAATAAAAAAAAACTTTCTTTGGTAAAGTTGTTGAGAATATCTTAAGTATTAACTTCGCTGAAGAGACTATGTGTCTATCTGTCGATTTTAATTTACATTTGTGGAGATTTTTTTGATATACCCCTGAAAATTGCTTTTTTCAATATACTTTTCCTGGTAATTTTGTAGAATTTCAAAATGTTCCAAGATGTTGTTCAGCATAAGAAAATACAGAATTTTTGTAATGTAAGTTTATTTGTATCTATTACAACTTAGAAGTTATCGAATGTTTTAGTGTCCAAAAAGCGATATTTTGGTACGGAAGCCGCAAATTTCCGCAGACGAATGCCAATACGAATCTGTAAAACAAACACTATCAAAATCGTTTGGTGGGCTCTAGCTTACGTTCAAGTCAAATTCGAGTAAATTCCTTCTTTAGCATATTTTTCTTATTTTAGAGATGCAAAATATACAAAAATAATAATACTGTACTGTAAGACCTCCTTAAGGGATTTTTTTACTAAATGATCAGAACGCTTTGTCGAGGAACTAAAGAGGAATATTTTAACCGCTCCGGTTTATTAAAAAGAAAGAAAAAATATATGTTAGTCCAGGTGTTGGCGTTTCGACTTCGTCTCTTTAGAACCAGAAAAAATATGTGCCGATTTTGTCAATGTCATCGTTTTATCAGCCTATAATTCGCCAAGGGGCTGATAAAAACGGGTCTTCACTGTATTCAAAAAACGAATAAAACTCTATTATGAGGCCGTACATAAATTACACTACATATTTAAGGGTAAAAGAAGGAAGCATGAAGCATCTTGTTACATAGTGGAGAGAAGAAACGGAAGAGGGGGCTAAAAGCTTCCTAACTAGAAAAGGAAATCAAACATTGGAAATATGTATGTATATTCTCCTTTTCAAAATCCGAAATCTTCTGGTTTAAATTAAAATTATAATAAAATCTGTTAAGCACCACACGACTTAAATGTGTAGTATAATTTGTGAATGGCCTAATAATAGTGGTTTAGTAGTTTTTTCAATATATGTTTTTGCGTGCTAAAAATTACTAATTGCACAATAGCTCAAAATTTGTTTTCTTCATGGTCAAAACAATATTGATCACCTTTTTGCCGCTTGGAAACACTGTGCACCTGGGACTCTTCTGTGCACCAACTTGATCGAAAAGTTGAAAAAATTCAATTTTGACACATCGTCGGACCCTTCTGCGTATTGAAATGTCCAAAATTATTGATTTTCAATTGCCAACAACTTTCCCTTCAACATAATACATTTTCCCGAAGAGTTGAAATAATTTCATTTTGACTCATCGTCAGACCCCGCTGTGCATAGAAAATGTCCAAAACTATTGATTTTCAACTACCAATAACATGTCCTTCAATAGGTATTTATTTCTAAACAATTGAAAGTTAACCGCATCAACTTCAACTCCAATAAACGGGAAAGTAACGCAAAATGTATCGCGATAACCGATGAACCGACGATGACGATGAAAGCGACGATACAATTATCGACGATGACGATGAAGGCGACGATACATTATCGTTAACGGAGTTTCCGATGACGATACATTATCGTTAACGAGTAACGCCGATAAATTATCGTGAAAAATGTATCGCATTAACAACCCTGCTAGCGACTTCCGGCCTATCAATTTGATTGGCTGTATAGCTAAAACGATCAGAAATCAGGAATCAGTAGCGTCTAGCTCAAATGGCACGTTCCCCATGTTGATCGGAGATTTGTGCCTTGCCAAGAATCGTCTTTTCATCATTTTCCTGATGGGAAGGATTGGAGAAGTGGTAAGGTTAGGGGTAAGGAAAACAACGACACAGAACAATTAAAACAGAGCATTCTACACCCCCGGAGTGATGCTGAACGATCTGCAGGTGCTACAACAGCAGGAATAAAACTTTCAACCCCCGGAGGGATTTAGAACCTCTACTCAAACAGTGAGCGGATATATCAACACCCCCGAGGGGATATTGTCATTCAAATACGGCTAAAAAACTATAGCTCTTTACCACACTGGGTTAGGAACAAAAGCATATCCTTAAATTTCAGCTCTCTGTACATAGGTTCATCTATGTATGGAGAACCAAAAATCCGGATGCGCAATTGCATTAATACAGGGCAATTGCATATCAAATGATATGATGTTCCGTAGTCGGATTCACAAAGATCACATGAATAATACTCAGCGCGCTGAATAGTAGCCATGTGATAATTGAGTTTGCAATGTCTAGTCAGGGCCCTGACCAGAATACTGCAGTTGTGCTTGGAGAAATGCAACAAATTTCTGGACATTTTCGGACTCACATCCGGCAGAAAAGCCTTTGTCTGAACGCAAGTTTGCAAGCTACGCCAATGGTTGGCATGTTCGAATGCAGCCCAAGAGCGAATCTTGTGCTTTATCCAACTTATTGACAGTGGTAGAACTGGTTCTGGACCAACGAAATCAGTCGCAGCGCCAGCTCTAGCCAATTCGTCCGCCGATTCATTTCCAGTAATACCGGAATGACCGGGTACCCATAGAAGGTAGATAGCATTTGAAATGCTAAGTTCTTCGATTTGAGTTCGACATGCGATTACTAATTTCGATCTCGAATCTGCCGAACTAAGTGCTTTCAGGGCAGCCTGACTGTCAGAGCAAAAATAGATTCTTTTACCGCAAATTCCCTGTTGAAGTGCGGATTGTACGCCACACAGAATCGCAAAGATTTCTGCTTGGAATACGGTACAGTATCTACCAAGCGAGTGAGATTGGTTTAATCTCATCTCATGACAATAGACACCAGCACCGGCTCGGCCCTCCAATAAAGAACCGTCCGTATAACAAACTACGTATTCTTCAAGTTGTCGCTCCATCCAGCCAGACAGCCATTCCTCACGAAGAGGAATTCTCACATTGAAAGTTTTAGAAGGAAAACTACATGTGAGTGTAAGGTCACTGGGAGCAAGTGTATATTCATCCCAAGTAACCATTTGGGGCCACAGTCTTGTGTGGCTAGTTACACGATCTATTGGGTTACTGTTCCAGATCCCAGTAACCTTAAGACGGTATGCACAAGAAAGTGCTTCTTGTTTCAGAAACACATGTAGTGGTTTTATGTTCAAGAGTGCCTCGAGAGCAGCAGTAGGTGTTGTCGAGAACGCAGCAGTCATCGCCATCAAGACCATTCTCTGAAGATGGTTTAACTTTGATTGGATTGTCATGACTTCTCCCTTCTGCCACCAAACAAGGCACCCGTATGCCAGTATTGGTCTAACAATTGTTGTGTAGATCCACTGAATGTACTTGGGTTTGAGTCCCCAAGATTTGCCGAAAGCCCGTCTACATTGGCCAAAGGCCATGCAAGCTTTCTTGATCCTGAAATCGATGTGAGCTGTCCAATTAAGTTTTGAGTCGAGAATTACCCCAACGTACTTAACTTGATCTTCGACAATAATTTCAGAGTCAAAAAACTGCAATGGACGAGCTCCGGTTGTAATCCTTCGTTGCGTGAAAAGCACCATTGAGGTTTTATTTGGATTAACTGATAGTCCAACATGAAGACACCACCGCTCAACAACACATAAGGCTTGTTGCATCAAATCAAAAAGTGTGTTAATGCAAATACCGGTGATCATTATATGATAATCATCGGCGAAACCATACGTCGGAAACTCAAGCTCATTTAGTTTTCTCAACAAGCTATCGGCGACAAGGTTCCATAGAAGTGGTGACAGCACACCACCTTGAGGACATCCGCAGACACTCAGTTTCCTCATCTCTACTTGTCTTAACGATGAGCACAGATGTCGGTTGCTAAGCATTGCGTGTATCCAGTTCGTGATATATGAAGGTACTCCATGATCTCGTGCTGCTTCCAAAATGGATTCGAAAGACACGTTGTCAAAAGCACCTTCAATATCGAGAAAAACTCCTAAACTTGATTGCTTTTGTGAAAAAGCTTTTTCAATGTTGTAGACAACATTGTGTAACAGGGTGGTAGTAGACTTCCCCCGCTGATATGCATGTTGCATTGCATGCAGCGGGTGCTCGCCCAAGTTACCATCCCGAATGTAGTGGTCGATTAAACGTTCCACTGATTTGAGAAGGAAGGAGGTCAGACTGATCGGTCTAAAGCTCTTTGCCTCCTCATAAGTGACTTCCGGCCTATCAATTTGATTGGCTGTATAGCTAAAACGATGGAGAGACTAGTAAACCGGCGCTTTGTGACCTTTCTGAAGGAGGTAAACTACCTCGATCTGCAGCAGTTTTCCTTCGGCCGTCAGGCTCGTTTGGAGAGGTAGTCGGTCAGGCGCTCGAGGAACACAAGCACGCCGATATCGTCAAGGCCTACAATACGGTCGCGGCGAGAGGGTGCACTACGGCAATTGCATCAGCGGGGGATAAGAGAAAATAGGGGTCGCTTCGTCCAGAAATTTCACAGGAACAGAACCTACCGAGTGTGGATCAGGGGAAAAAGTCTTATACTTTCCGGAAAGCCAAGGATCCGTATTGGCAGTTCCTCGAGAAAAACGATAGGAGGGGGATGTCAAGTATTAGATATAGTTAAAATATCTACTTTACATTAACCAATACTCCACTCTTTAAAATTGCCAGTATGCACAGGGTCATCGCCCGTGGAACAAACCGCGCAAACCTGGACATCAAACCGATCGTAAAAGAAATGATCCTCATAGCGCAACGCAAGCAAAGTTTCTGCAATTGGTCAATAGTAAATCAAAATCACCACAAAATCGTCACTGACGGATCAAAGCTGGAAGTTGGAATAGGGGTGAACGGTTTCTGTGAAGGATTAGCCCTCCGTCTGCCTCCAGAGTGCTCGGTATTCTCCGCAGAAGCAACCGCCATCTCCGTCGTCATAAATAGAAAACCCTAAGGAGCATCCGTACATCTAGGAAATCGAAGACACCTATGATATTTTCTCTACAGTTTGCTGAGTTCCGGGCCATTACGAAATCAAGGACAACGAGAATGCTGACGATTTGGCCTCTATCGATCAACGAGCGAGGTCAATGGTTATCCACGAAGTCCCGGTTAATGGCATCATTAAAGCATTCGAGGAGAAAACCTCCAACCGCTTCATCGACTAGTGGAGGAATCTGCGAGGACACACACAAAAAATCAAGAGATCTCTCCAAAGATGGAATGACAGCGAGAGTAAAATAGAGCAATCTCGCAACTCTCGCGGCTCCGTGTTGGACATACCAGAATCACCCACGCCCACACTATCTATCAAGTAAATCCGTCACATGTAACAGCAGGTTGAGAGTCCGCAGACCTGTTAACTGACCCGTCTACAACACGTCAACTGCCTTCGTCGACAACACGGTGTATCACCATCCATAAAGAATATAACTTGGAATGTAACGAGAGAAAAAAACTACTGTCATTCTGAAAAGGCACCAACTTAGTTCGCAGATATTTGAAGAGAAAGGAATACCATGATCTCCAATCCTAAATAGACGTCCGAACTCAGAATACATAAAATAGATTAAGGTGTTATTTAGAGCAGTAATTCTCAACCAGGGGTTCGCGGACCCCTAAAGGGGACGTGAAAAAGTTTCTGGGAGTCCACGAAGTTGAATGTCCGGATGAATAACGAAAGCCTTATTTTCGTAACAGTAACCTGATAGCGAACAAAATCGATTTGACAAACAGTATTTTATCGTCACCTCCGGCTGTGCTGTGAAGAACCACCTACAGATAATAAAAATGTCTGTACTACCGGAAAACACAAATTCGAATGACTAAACGAAATTGCCTTGGGCCTACAGTATATGAAATAGAACAATTACTAAAAATGAAAATGGAGTTTAGTCTTGAGGAGTGACATACATACAGTTGCACCACATGAGAAACTGTGCAGTGCTAACGTTTAGAAATTAAAACCAGGCCGAAAGCTATATTGCAAAAAACACAAGCCACACGTCGTCGATTATGACAACGTTAAATACAAGATCTCTGTATGTACTGCTGACGATAAAATTTAAGCACATGACCAAACACCATGCACTAGACCAGAGCATGTTAAAAGATTCATGATAAAAAAACAGGGAAGTGGTATCCATTACAAACGATACTCGAGGAAAGTTTCTCACTGGAATCCATAACGGGGTGCGTTTTGTGAAAATGAAAATGAAATCACCAAACCTATCCCCTCCCATCGATCATTAAAAGCCAAAAGAGAGGGAGACTATAATCAAATAACGCAGTTCACCTACCATTGTCAGATTCCTACGTGCCAGTTCTGCAAACCGTTGCTATGTGCTGTCTACATTACGAATCACCATTCTTATCTTATTACAACTAATACCAGAGAACTGCCATCAATATATGCTGCTAACAACCAATAACTGATGCGCTTTTTTATCTAGAAACTAACTACTTGTACCAACAACGATTGAGCCTAGTGACTCCAAACCAACAACCAGCTCAACAAATACAGACTGATTTACAACAGCGACCCATAAGAATAAGAAATAAATAAGGACTCCTAACCGCGAAACGTGTACCGCACCGATAGAGACATGAACGACAACGATTGAGAGAGAGAGCAGATGGACTGACCTCAAGCTAAGATGAACAACAGAGCTAATGTATCCCCGCCAAGAAAACGGATCTCAACACTCAGTACCAAGCCGCGTCAATTAGACCTTGTGTTTTTTTATTATTACTTAATGTAAATACATGAAAGTTGAGTTGTGTTGAACAAGTTAAAAATAAATATATGAATCGATCTCTGGCGCTAGCTTAGTCATGTCACTAAGTTAGTGCCGGATTCTGATGAGATGAAATCGAAACGCAAATTCCATACCTATTTTATGAAAACCGTAGTTGAACTTTCAGGGTCCACACAACCCAAGGTAATTTCGAAGGGGTCCGTGGTATGTAAAAGGTTGAAGACCGCTGGTTTAGAGTATTGTATAAATATATTTTGATAGACGAATGACCACTTCGGTTAATGCATATAAATAAATAAAAAAGAAAAATACACAGTTTGGTAGGCAATTCGCTCGTGTGGATAGCGGTGCACCTCGTTCGTTCGGTTCTGAAACGGTAAATGGACACGTGTACATGATAGAATGCCTCGAAAACGTCTGCTTCCACTTCTGAGGTTTCACGATGGCCCTATGGTTTCCTGGTCGGATTTAGCCTCGTACCATTACTCGAAAGAGTTCTGGAGTGGTGAATTGAGAAGTACTGGACCATCATGAACCAAGCACATCGGAAGCATCCTTAGAAAGTTCAATCGGAAGCGGAAATGAGAAAAAATTGATTTTCATACAAAACCAAGTTGGTCCACACGTTGTTCAAGATATTATAAGCAGCGTTAAGAGGAAGGTGCGTGGACTTTGACATGGCCATGAAATTAAATAAAACAAACAAGGACCTAAGAAAATGTTTGAATGATTTTGTTTCCTAAATGTTCAAAAACGTTCAGTTGAATGGGTGGATTTTGAAAAATATTTTCAAAACCCTTTAATACCACCTGTCATATGCGTTGACTTCACATTTAGAAAAAATGAAAATAACATGTGGCGTTAACAATATTGCGACGTATTTATCTATCCGATAATAAAAATGTTACAGGTTTCGACATGTAAAATAAAATATTGTTTCTTTTTTTATGTAAAACTTGGCTAAAGATGCTGAGAAATTGTGAAAGACGTATATGTTTACCTGTTCTTGATCGTAAGTTCGAATAAATTGTAATGTATGTGCACCTTGCGAGGCGTAAATATCTTTAAGTGTGTTATAGGAAACCTACCAACTTTTACAAGGTCTGGGAGAGAGGAGGTGTTAGACATAACGCATTGCTCTGAAAGAATTTCAAAAGAGCTGGAAAATTGGCAGGTACCAAGTGAAATTGAGCCGTCTCTATCCGATCATAGATATATATTTTTTGATCATCTTGATGTCACCCTACATGTGGTAACATATCGTAATCCTAAATATACAAACCACATTTTGGAAAACTTGATAACTAAATTTCTTGGATATTTTCCAATGCCTTCGCTCAAACAATCTAGCCTGAGTGTATTCCTTATATAAAGGGTGCTTTTGACAAATGTGCCTTCCAATCCTCTCTGGAAGCGAGGCGCGGTCATGGAATATCTGCACGTATTTCGGTTTGGATAAACGCAATGCTTAGTAAGCGTATTCATTGCTCGTTACTGAGACAGGCAGAGATATGGAAGTAGTGTACTTGTTGTTGTCTTCAGGGTTGCGTTCTGTCACATTTGTTATGAAACCTGGTTGCTGGCGGCTAGTTTGGGAAACTCAATGAGGTTTGAGTAAATCGTATTATGCAGCGGGTGGACATAAGAAAGTACAACCGTCTGCCGCTACCGGAACTCGTTTCATTTTTTTTTTTTTTTCTAAATTTCCAAATGAAAGCGAAGTAATTTGAGCATCGGATTATTCACCATAAAAATTCACACAAATGTTTGTAGTCCTATGGCGTCGTCGGTTACTGCCCGGAGGATTTAACAATAACAATTATTCTTCCATTCGCGACAATTCTGTTGCAATTCGCAAAAATACCCGATCGACTAAAAGCAGAGCGACACAGTCGCAGATTGAAAAAAAGCTTGATTTCACAAAATTATCCGCTTAATCCGCACCGTCAATCCGACCCGGCTGGGATTTCTGGTACTGTTTTTATGTGTTATGCATGATAATGGAGCAAACATCGTTGTCCAACACCGTCCGCCGCTCGACTCGAAATTCAATTTATTTATTACATAAAAAATGGTTGTTTATTTTAATATGCTCCAATGGTGTGTACTGTTCGCAGAAAAGCTCAACTTTCCACCCTCGGCGCCATCGCCCGCTTGCAAATTGTAGCAGACCAACCACATGAATAGCGGTGCGGTGTAAACGGCCGGAATGTTGAGTGCCGAGGGAAATAATGCCTAATCATTTCGAAAGATTGTCTGTACCTGTCAGAGTTTGGACTAATCGCGCAGTCAGCAGAGCTGGAGCACGGACCAGTTTGTATCTCACTGTCTATGCTTTAATACAATCTAGCACTTTGAAGGGGTACGCCTCCCACGAATCTCGTACGTTCATTCAGTTATTCATTCACGAACTCATGTGCGCCTCCGACTGTGCCATGCTATTTTTATGTATGTTTTTTTTTTGTATTTTGGTGTGATATGAACGAAAGGCGCCCATTAACGGTAGCGTTTCCTGACCTAAGTGAGCTACCGACGCGACGTCGTCGACATTCACAGGTGTTGGGTACTTGTTGCTAGAATTACATCACCTGCTGATGGCTTGCGGTACTCGATTCGGAATATTGACAAGTGGAACAAATCAGGAAATGATTTCTCATATGTGTAATAATTCTCGTTGAGTGAAAGGTGTGCGGAACACTCGATGCAAGTGTTTCCACAAGTATGTCAACATCAGCCAATTCGGACTGTGACAACGTAATCATAATTTACTAGGCAAAATTAATGATATAATTCAAGTTTTATTACAGTTTCGATCATTCGCTGATATTTCTTATAAACTGCGGCTTTATTACCTGTCTTGTTTGAATTTACTACTTAAAAGATAGAAGCATTCCACAACAAAATATCACTTTCAAAAACCACCCATGCAGCGCCAAGCTAAATAACATTAACATTCCTACCAAAAACAATTCCCGTCTCCCACGAGTTGAGATTGCTCATAGACCATCATCATGTTCGTGGAGGTCAAGTAGTTTCCCAACATTGTCATTATCGCACGTTTCCCGTACCATCGCATGCGATCTATACGCCGCCCCAAATTTGGTTAGCTAGTGCGAGTATGTTGCTAAACATACTGAAGCTGATGGTAGTACATTACCATGGGAGCTTTTATGATCAGGCCAAGCTGATTTTATTACACGCGAAATGATCATGATCAACTCCACGGATGGCCCGGTGTCGAAAAATCGGTAACCCTTTCAAGGCGGAAAGAGTCCCATGTATAGATACTGTAATCAAAAATTACACTACTTTCTTTGACAGATGACAGATGACAGTGGTGCTGGCGGTCGCCAATCGATGTTGTTTTAGTATGTATGGTATCATCACTAGGCTTTCATTGCCTCAACAAACCATTCAATTTTAAACTTTCTCGTCTGACAAAATTCACGGTGACAGTCTGCAAAGGGTTAAAACATATAACTTATATCCCACACCAGACACTCACTTACAGGCAATAATTTGCGAAGAGCTTGCTCGGTGGGAGTCGGTCTCATTCATCCAAGAGTTAAAGATCAGAAGATCATTGGTTTAGAGTTGCAATATGCTGAAGGAAATCATCGGGCAACGGTTGAAGCGACGGCGGCGGCATGGCAGTGTGCTGTTCAGCAAACAAGCCACCTCTACGGCGCCCGGGTACGAGATCGGCAAATCACACCGCGTGTGACCCATCGCCGTGCATCTTTTCGGGTCAATGTCGCGTCCGGGGAATGTTTGCTCGCCGATGTGCGGTCGTCAGTTGTACTCTGCTGATGAAGATGATGAGCAAGCTTGATGTGCTTTTGGACAAATTGTTGTCCAGCCAGCATCGGCATCGTCGCTGCCGACAAAAGGTGAAGAACTTTTTCGCATTTATAACATACTGTACGGTAATTACCGCTTGTAGCATTAGATGCATTCAAAACAGGTTTTTCGCTTATAGCTGAGCGTGATTAGCGTTGAAGTTTCTCTATGAGCAAAATGACTGCTTGTTGGGAAATATTGAGATTTTAAATCTCTTCGGTCTCTACGTGTCTTGTCAATGTCAGCATTCCGCTCGTCTTTTGTTAATGCTTAGCAATAAACTCGATGAAACAAGTGCAATAAACACTCTTTATTGGGACTTTTCTATGAATCTACTTGCTAAAAATCTCACGCTTAGTGTATGTTAAGAAAATTATTACAGATAAACTCCGATATAACGTACATCTCAATCTAAAAATTGTCCGTTATATCGAAGCATGCAAAATTCTCACAGAATTGTTGTTTATGGTACTTTATTTTGTATAATTTTAATAACTAAGTTTGAAATCTAACCTACCTAGCAGTATGAAACAACTTTTCTCATAAGAAAGTTATAGTGGTTCCATGAAAAAGATGCCACAATTAATTAAAAAAATAAATGAAAATATTCTTATATTTTTTTACTCCTTTCCTAATTATTAAGTCATTCGTCATTATTAGTTCTGGGCTTATAGAGTTTTTTTTAATATTCCCACCGTCTGCGCCTCATCAAATAAAAGCAATTTATGAGCTTTAATCGTTAGAATAGACTATAAAGATCCACTTGTATCCACGATTCAAGAATTTCTGAAAGTATATTTCAGTCCGCTAATCGGTTTCCTAAATACTCCGAACCGGTCGCAAAACGTGCACAAATATGATACAAATATGATCTCTAACTCTTATTTATTTGATGTGACACATAATAGGATTTGAAAACAATCTTTGATTCTAATTACCGGATTCATGAGTCTCAGAAACCTGCAGCAAAATTTAAATATCACTGGATTCCTCGTAGATCGTCAGGGGGACGTCATTTCATGATGGCAACATCAATGCAAAACTGGCAAAGCACTCATAAGTCCAAGGAACTGAATTCAGGAATTTCTGAAATCGAAGCTAAATGTGTCCGCATTACTTTCAATTTGATTCGTAGATCATATGGTTGACGTAATTTGATGACCCAAATGTTGAGAATGATAAGAGGAATCTGTAACCATGGAACTTAAACATTTTCATTTAACCCAGAGAATCAGATTCCGCAGTCCCGAAACTAACCAACGATGGTCACACCATTATAATTAAATTTAGTTTTCAGTTAGAACTTACTGATCTTGTATTATTTTCTGAGATAAATGGTGGGTTCTAATAAATTTGGACATGAAAAATAATTTAAAAAATATGTACGTTATATCGAGGAAAAATGTATGTTACATCGAGTAACGCTATATCGAGAGTACGTTATATCGAGGGTAAGTTGTATCGAAGATTACCTGTATTTCTATTTGAAACGCGTGACCAACTATTCCTTAAGTTTCAGTTACCTCAAGCCTTCCAGATTCAGAAAACAATAAGTTTTGGTCGAGTTTCGCACATTTAAAAAAAATTGCTAGTTTTTTATCGTATTTGTTTCTGAAACCCATAAACATATGAATGGCTGGCGACCAAAAGATGCTAACCAACATTTTGAATTTTTACAGGAAATGGAAAAAACTTCCGCATTTCCAAATGAACATTGTTTTTACTGTATTTGTTAGTAGTTCATTGACCCATGTTGCCTCGAAAAAATAAGATCATTACATGTACTACTTTTCAATTCACGAGCATTTTCGTTATTCGGGGAGCTAACCCCGGGGGTACCTAGAGTCCAAAAGGGGCTAACCCACAATTAACATGTCCTTTCCATACCATTCGTTTTAGAGCTATGGTGTCTTTGGCAAAATTGTTGTGTGATATCTAGCGCTTTATTTGCACATTTCATATTAGTTCGGAATCCAGTCGTTAGGGCGCCGCTGTTATCAACTTTTTAATGGAACGAGATAAAAAGATGGTGTCTAGGGAAAAGTTGTATGTTAGGTAATTATAAGTATATCTTCTGAATACACCAACTTTGTAAGTCCGATAGATTTTGAAATATTGCGCTTTTTTAAAAAAGTAAATGTTTTTATTAAACCTTCTCTATCTCGAAACATACAGCACCTACAAAGTTTGCATCTTCAGAAGAAATGTTTGAAATGATAAGACCTACAACTTTTTCGAAAACACTACATTTCTATCTAGCTTCATTAAAAAGTTGCGCCGCCCTAGCGACTGAATTCCGAACTAGTGTAATTCAACCAAATATATCACTAAGTGCCATACAGAAACTCTTCCGAAGACACCCTAACTCTATAACGAAAGATAATATTTGATTCCACGTTTTGCCTTTCTCATATAAAGAAAGGCTATGCAATCACTGTAAAAATCGACTTTTTAACGGAGGCCCGGAGGGCCGAGTGTCATACACCATTCGATTCAGTTCGTCGAGATCGGCAAATGTCTGTGTGTGTGTATGTATGTGTGTGTGTGTGTGTATGTGTGTGTGTCATTTAAACTCACACAATTTTCTCAGAGATGGCTGAACCGATTTTCGCAAATTTAGTTTCATATGAAAGGTATAACGCTCCCATAAGCTGCTATTGAATTTTTAGTTGATCCGACTTCCGGTTCCGGAGTTACGGGTTGAAGAGTGCAGTCACACAGCAAATTCCCATATAAACTGGTACCACCATGATGTTCAAATGATGTAAAACATATTAAAATTGATGTAACATTACTCTAGTTTGCGGGTCTGGATCACTAATGATGAATCAAAGCAGCTTTGACCACATTGGCCACCTATGACGGTTCATGACGCCCCCGGGGAACCCGCCAAGTTCCTAAGCTAATATCACACCCATTCCCCAACGAATTCTCTACCGATTTTTACAAACTTGATTTCAAATGAAAGATACAGTAATACCATTGACAGCTGCTGAATTTCATTCTGTTCTGACCCTTGCTTCCGGAGTTACAGGGGTGTTAGTAAGGATACACTAGAATTTTCCATATAAATCGGTTCAATCGTAATACCTCAGAGGCTAAAACTTATTGAAATGGTCACCAAATTACTTCTAATCGCAGATCTAGATCACTGATTGCCAATCAAACATTCTTTGAATATATTGTCCACTATCGACGATTCCGGAAGTCCGGAATTCCGGGCATATTCCACAAATAAAGTCACATCGGTTCTTCGGTGATGACTGAACCGATTTTCTCAAACCAAGTCTCAAATGGAAGGCAAAATATGCAGCTGAGTATTGCATCAGAGCCCCTCCGCCCCTCCCCCGCCTTGCCCTTACATCTCCCTCTTTCATCACTACCGTCCCCTTGGACCACCCTCACGCCCGCATTTCCTTCATCCACCCCGTATACCAAAATAAGATGAAGGATTTCTGACGCATCCTCCACTCCCACTCTACTAACCCCCCATTCCCTCCACTTTTAAACCCATTCCACCAACATTTCAAAATATAATCACATGAAGATAACATTGAACTCATGCTGATTAAGCTAATTAAATACTATTCTTTTGCTTTTCTCATATAGAAAGGTTACGCAATTGCTCCAAAAACCGATTCTCTAACCGAGGCCCGAAGGGCCGAGTCTCATATAACATTCGACTCAGTTCGCAGAATCGAGATCGAGATCGCAAAATATCTGTGTGTATGTATGTGTGTATGTATGTATGTATGTATGTATGTATGTATGTATGTATGTATGTATGTATGTATGTATGTATGTATGTATGTATGTATGTATGTATGTATGTATGTATGTATGTATGTATGTATGTATGTGTGTATGTGCGGATTTGTTAACAAAATGTCCACATCGGTTTTTTGGAGATGGCTGAACCGATTTTTACAAACTAAGATTCAAATGAAAGGTATACTATTCCCATAGGTTGCTATTGAATTTGATTTTCAACCGACATCTTGTCCCGGATTACGAGTTGAAGAGTATGGTTACAAAACAAAATTTGTTGATTTGTCCACATCGGTTTCTCGGAATTTTCTGAACCGATTTTGACAAACTTGATTTTAAATGGAAGGTCCATCAGCTGCTGTTGAATTTTGTGTGGATCCGAGTTCTGGTTCCTGAATTACAGGGTGATACGTACGATCACGCAGCAAATCTTGATTCTAACGAATTCTGCGATGAATGTAAAAAGGTGAAATTTTTGCCTTTCTCAATAGAAAGGTATTGCAATTGCTCCAAAAACCGACTTTTTAACGGAGGCCCGGAGGGCCGAGTGACATATACCATTCGATTCAGTTCGTCGAATTCGGCAAATGTCTGTGTGTGTATGTATGTATGTATGTGTGTGTATGTGCGTATGCGTGTGTGTATGTTACCAAAAATGTCACTCATTTTTCTCAGAGATGGCTGAACCGATTTTGACAAACTTAGTCTCAAATAAAAGGTGCAACGTTTCCATAGGCTGCTATTGAATTTCTAATGGATCCGACTTCCGGTTCCGGAATTACAGGGTGATGAGTACGAACACGCAGAAAATGTCGATTTTAATAAATTCTGCAATGAATGCATAGAGGTGAAATTTTTTCGGAAATATGACCACAACTGCTTCGATTTGTAGTATTAGGTCACTAACATTCATTCAAAGTCTATTTGGCCACATTGGCCACCACCATCGGTTCCGGAAGCCCCGGCGGAAGAATCTAAATTCAGTGTAACAGTCACATCGGTTTCTCGGAGATGGCTAGACCGATTCGACTAAACTTGGCCACAAATGAAAAGTATTGCGTCCCCGTAAATGGCTATTCAAATTCATCCCGATCCGACTTCCGGTTCCGGAGTTATAGGTTGTGGCGTGCGATCACATAGCAAATTGTGATTCAAACCGATACTCCGATAAAAGCAAAAAAGGTAAAAATTTCGCTAAAATGTCTCTCAAACAACTTAAATTTGCTGTTCTAGGTCACCGACGGCCAACCAAACTTTCGTTCACTACATTGACCACCATAGACGGTTCCGGAAGTGCTCGGGAAAAGCGGCCATCTTTCGAAATTTACGAACTCACATCAGTTTCCCGGAAATGGTTGGGCCGATTTTCACAAACTTAGTCCCAAATGATAGCTATAATATCCCCAAAGATGTTTATAAAATTTCGTACGGATCGCTTATATGGGGCCGGAAATATAGACTAAATCGTCCGGTCACATATGAAATTCCCATATAAGCCGGAGCTCAAATTTTTTTTTCAAAGGGGGGACCCCATGAAATTTCAGAAATCGAATTCGTATTTTTGATGCCAAACATCTTTAAAATGCATGAAACGTCGAGATTTTATGTTATCCCGAAAAAAAATTTCAGTTCAATATTACCGTGGCTGTTTTTTCTTCTTCAAAATTTTAGAACTCGAATAATGATTTATTTTCCTGTAAATAGTTGTCATGTGATGTACAATAATAAAATGTAATATATGCATTTAAAAGCTTTTAATGAATATAAACAACGCACACATTCTCGTGATTCATGATTGAGAAAGGCACAATTGCACCGCTAGGTGGATTAAAATAGGTTTTTTAACTTTCCGACCACAATGTACCGTTTTTCCCTCAATCCCTTATTGCTAGATGAACTTTCAATGTAGAGACATGACATCATCACTAGAATTTTCGAAAACATATTCTGAATAATATACATTTGTGCAAGAAATACATATTAGATAGAAAATAGCCATACATAGCAAGTATATGAGCGGCTCTTACCTTCAGGAACGACTGTTTGGGCCGAAACGTCAACGCGTGATGCAATCCAACTTAAACAGTATTACATCGAGTTCATCGATATGTGAGCTACAACGCAAAATTTACTGATTGACTACTTTTTCTTAAAACCTCGGAAAGCGAACGAGAAAACTTGAATTTCCATAAGACTCAATGTGTGGTTGGACACATTTTGGACGCCAGCTAGTACTGGGGTTACCTCCATGGTTAACTTTGACTGCTAATAGCAAAAAATCTATAAATTATATTCAAAATTCTTAAATGGCAGTACACGTGGATTACTTAGAACTAACAAAAAATGCAAAAATGTCGATTTCGGACAAAGGTGGGTTAGCCCCTTTTGGACGCCAGCCATTCATATGTACAGAATAATATATTCCAACGCGCTCATTTTTCTTTTCATTTTGTAATGCTTGTAAACCAACAAATGAAAATTTACAAATTTATCGATTTCGCTATTTTACAGATTTGGAACTACTAGTTTACGAACATACCAATCTTCGTCTGCGTAGTAATCTTCGTCCAAACAGCTTCAATGTTTGATCCACACCAAATTCACAGGAGGCAAGTGCGATAGAAATAGAGATAGAAACTCCCCCGCAACGATCATGGGTGCTATTATGAACACCTCGATCCTCGCGATAAACCGCGTAAGAACCCCCGAAGAGTTGCATCGATGTAATACGATCATCAAGCCAAGTTTCTGTCAGAACGTAAATATCTTAGTCGCCGCCAACGGCGTCCAAGTACAAGTCCTCGATTTTCGTCCTTAGTCCTCTGACATTTTGGTAGTACAATCGCAAACCGTCAGCGCCACGTACCAAGCGTCCCGACATATTGCAAGAACGTGATGCACCCGACGACATGCTAGAAACCAGGTTTTCAGGGAGCAGATCGTCATTTAAAACAAAATACTCGCCTAAGAAGGAACCCCCTGGGGGTGGGCGTTTGCCTTGTACGCAGCGCACCTGGGTTCGAGTCCCGACCTCGCACATTGGGTTAGAAATTTTTCATAAGAGACTTTTCTAACCCGAAGAGGCGAATGACCTTAAGGTTAAAACCTCTATAATCAAAATATCAAAAAGAGAGGGACCCCCTCCCGACCACCGAATGCTTCGGAGGGCTCCGGGACGTCCGTAGTACGGTATAACAGGCGTCCCGGTGATGGCAGCGCAGTGTGATTTTGTTTGTACAGTCTTGTGCTTCTTTGTAACGGTGGCATGTTGTGCACGAAAGGAATTCGGAAGTCAGTTGGTTTTAGTGACATGTCGATGAATTCTCAAAACAGTAGGCCCTCGGCCAAGGTAGACAAAGTAAGTGCAATCTGTTTCAGTACTGGATCAAGGCCAATCTTGAACGACACGAAGGACAAATTTGTCGTATCCTTGCCCTTTGGCACTAAACGCACGATATCTGTGGTGCCTTCAACATTCAAACAACGAAAAAGGATTTTCTAGACGTCGCTGTTGGTGGTCATAGTGGAAAGCTGAACACTTTTTTTTCCAACACATACTATCAAGCGTTCAATTATTGTAGACGCTCAGCCAAAGTTCTCTGAACATTAAAGGACCAACAATAAATTGAGCTTGAACATCAGCGTGATGGCCGTACAATTCGTAGTTGCTAGTCCGTGGCACAAATCCCCGACTATGTACGGGGAACGTGCCATTTGAGCCAATATATTCTGATTCCTGATTGACCAGAACAAGCAAAATTGCACAATGAATCAACGAATGAGGCCTTGGAGTAGTTATCCATCCTCAATGTACACGTTTCGAGCGTTCTATACTTTGAAAAGCCAATAACGGTACCGGCCACATCCTTACAGTCATCGGAGAAGGGAAGAAATGTTAGTGTAAGAAACGTTGTTTTGGTGACCGTGTATACCTCCATATCTCCACGTTTGCCACAAGAAGGAGTTTTTATTAGTAGAATGGGGTCCAGAGTTACACAAATCTGGATTCACCTTCATGAGCGTTACGATCTATGCAACTCTCAGTAGTATTATCATGTGTTTATTGCTCTGGGCAAGCGGTTGTCGAGACTTTATCGTTTATTAACCCTTTCATGCCCAACTTTTTTATAGTGCATGTAGGGTTTCAAAACTATTTTTCCTTGAAAGCGGTGGGGTCAAGAAACACGAAAAGCCTTTCTTCATAAAGATAGGTGCTTCTCTCGCAGTGCTAGAAGCTACTAAATTTTTAGCTTCCAATGCTCAATACAATTGTCCTAGAATATTTACAATAGTCCACTTGTGTGGAAAACATAGCCAAAGACAGTCTAAATCGATAAGTTTTATCAGTTTTTAATAAGATTGCAACATAACGAAGAGATATAAAAAAATCATTTTCAATCGTCAATGTAAACTGTCCCTGGCAGCACTGCTCCATCGGAATCCAATCATACGCATTACAATAACTTCAGTTCTAGAGCAGATCATTGTAACTATTAATACTCAAATCAAAGGCAATAGGCACATTTATTAGCCTTACTTGTTTTTGTGAGCAAATCTTGCCTCAATCAAAAATTATAATTGTTTGAAAACGTTGTTGACCACAAACAACATGGGCATGAATGGGTTAAATTTATTTTAAAATGATCGCTTTGTAAAAAAAGCAACTCCAGTTCCGGACAGCCGACAGTTGCTTGTGTTTAATTGAATCCAATAATATCTGAAGCGACCAACTTTGTATGTCGGATACACAACCGTTGACAAGTGCGCGGTTTTTATACGCAAGAAAAAGATTGAAAACAAAAAGAACGAAAAGAAACTAACTTGTCACCTTTTGCGTCAATAATCAAGCTACAATATTTTTATACTCAAGAATAAATATAGTTACCGTGACAGTAATATAGTGTATGTACTACTACAAAGCATATGCAAGTACTCAATACAATAAAACATTTGTTCTTCGTGCTGATATGACAGCCGAAAATTAGTTCAAAACTGAATTTGAATTCTTCTCGCTAATTGTCAATTCTCAAAAGTTATCATTCACTTAGACAATACCATACGTATTCCCCACGCGCGTTAATTAACCAGTGCATTAGTTCCCTAGTTGGTCAAATAAACACTCAACGAACAAAGAAATTAGTTTGCTCAGTGTAAAGAAATGTCAGCACGATTGGAATCAGCCGGCGGATACGTGTTCCCTTACAATGCAATCAATTCAAAGAATATTTAAAATTACATACGACAAAATATGTGCAATTCAGAATATAATGTAATGAAAACTGTTTAATTATTTGCATTAATATAAGATCGGAAAAAAATAGTTGCATAGCCGAGGTGGTTTATTTTCCAAGATAGCAGTGCTGATGAATCACTTTATAAAAATAAGTGATAAGGGACGCGGACCAAAATAGCTAACCACCGCCCATTAAAGGACCATCAATAAATTATTTACTAAGGCGAAGGGTGTATAGAAAATTGTTACATATGGCAGCAAGAGAGTATACTGGAACGTGACGCAGTATGTTCTACTGGAAACTATAGTCTCCAGTCCTGAGATGTGTCGATACTTTAAAGCTGTGTATGTATGTTCAAGTTAGAAAATTTCACATTACAAAACGTTGTGTTTAATAAAAATGTAATAATCAATCAAAAACCTAAACAATGCATTAGAGCAAATATCTGGTGAAAGTTTTCATAAGTAGAGGTTTGAAAACGAGAAACGATTCGATGTATAGAAAAAAATACGAAATAAAAAAGTTACGTTGTCAAATTAGTTCATGGAAAAAAATTACATTTTTTCTTATGTAACTTATGAAATCTGCATTTTTTTTTTAAAGTTGGACTATTTTTTACTTATCTTCTTCTATTGATATTAAGAACCATGTTAAAAAGTTTAAGTGAAAATTTGGGAGTGGATATCAAACTACTTTGCGAGATATTTCAAATTTAAACTTACAATATAGCAATTGTTTAATGAAGGCCCAGTGATAACCCTGTTATAATTGAAATATCTCGTAAAATACTTCCATTCTGAAATATTTTCATAATTTTCTCAACATAATTATAAATGGCATTAAAATAAATATTTTTTTCGGGGCGTTTATTAAAAAATATTTGCTTCTAACATTTGTAGAATGCGCGTCATTCTACGTCAAATGTACAACTAAAATTTTAATTCTCTCCATTTTTTTGCATTCTTTAGCTAAAAATTGTTGACACCATTTTTTGCTTAAGATATTTTTTTCAAGTCATGAGTTTTTGAACTTTATAAACTTTATAAACTATCCGAGTATTCAGTGATTGAAAAATGTTCAATTTTATAAACTTGAAAAGTTCAAAAACTAATAACTTGCAAAAATATCATATTCAGCCAAAACAAAAAATACGTGTCAATTATTTTTAGCTAAAGAATGCAAAACAAAAATTGAGAAGGAATTAAAATTTTGATTGTAAATCTAACGTGGAATAACCCATAAGCTTAATAATCTTCCCACTTATCAAGTAGCTTGGTGTTGATTGTTTTTCACATCGAGGAAAGTCTATTGATAGGAAGTAAGTATATGAACTATTTGTTACATGTAAATCATAACCGGTGACGATGAATTTGAACTTTCTTATATTATTGCTAAGGTGCGATATAATAAACCGAAAATCTGGTATACAAATGTGTACTTACTTGATATTTGCATTGTATAAACGAATAAATACAAAATTATGACACATACCTGAAAGTAAAGAGATAAAATATTATTAATAAACTATCAATATGGGTGTTACGATCTTAAATTGGTCAACACAACTTGACGCATTTGTTCAGCGCGCATTAATTTTTTTCTCATGATAACATGGGCGGAAAAATTTCGTTTCTCGCAAGCATGGGAAAAATCACAACACGAACCGTTCGTTTTCCTATGAAGCATTCTTCTTGCATATGACATGAAGCAAAGTAACTTGGCGCAGCGAACGCACTTGAGCCGAGGCTGCAATAACAAATAAAGAAATTGCTGTTTTGTTCTATCCCTTTCCCGTTGGGATGGCTTTTCTCGAATGGCTCGAGGTTAGCATCGGGTTCTCGTCAAACAATTATACAGTATTTTGATATCATTTTCCCACAACACAATAAATACTTGGATGCTCTGCCTCACTAGACTGCCCAGAAAAACAATGAATTTTTGAAAACGCAATCGGCCCACACCTGATTTGATTCTTCGTCCCACCAGGAGTATTTGCACCAAATTTGAAGCAAATCGGACAAGTCTAGCTACCGGACCAACGAGCCTGAAGTTTGTATGGGATTTTTCGACAATTTACATGGAGAAAACCTACTAACTCGCATTTTTGTCGCTAGGTGGCACTGCATGTATCGTATTTTCACTGTAAGTGAAAATAAGAAAGATTATTTATTTGTCTACAACTTTGTCGAAGACTGCTAGTGAATCCGGCTTTGCTAAAAGAAGTTATTAAACTTTTAACGAAGTGATGTCTGAGTCAGTTTTGCATGGGACCTAGCAGTGCATGGTTGTGTGTATCAGTACTCGATTCCCACGAACTATGAATTTTTGTGAAATAAGCGATAGGTTTAGCCTAATAGTATGTTCAGAAGAATTATAAGATATAATACGAGTTATGTTTTGGTTGGAAAATTTTAGTTCCAAATGTGACCGCATAGGGGGCGCCAACACTAACTTTTCATAGAAGAGAGATAGAATATCACGATGTTCGGAAGAATTATTGTAAAATGCCTGTTCTACAACTTTGTAGAAAACACCTAATTTCTATCTCTTTCGGTTGAAAAGTTAGTGTTAGCGCCCTCTATGTGGTAAAATGTCGAACTAAAATGATTTAACCAAAACATGGCCCGTATGATTTACTACAATTCTTCTGAACATATCATAGAGCTAAATCTTATGATTATTTCACAAAAATGTTTAGTTCGCGCGAATGGAGTACTGGTACACAACCATGCACTGCTAGGCCCCATGCAAAACTGACTCAAACATCACTTCACTAAAAGTTTAATAACTTCTTTTAACAAAGCCGAATTCACTAGAAGTCTTCGGCAAAGTTGTAGACAATTAAATTGTCTTTCTTATTTTTACTTACAGTGATAATACCAAGGATAATACGATACATACAATGCCACCTAGCGGCAAAAATGCGAGTTAGTGAGTTTTCTCCATGTAAATTGTCGAAAAATCCCATACAAACTTCAGGCACGTTGGTCCGGTAGCTAGACTTGTCCGATTTGCTTCAAATTTGGTGCAAGTACTCCTGGTGGGACTAGGAATCTAATCAGGGGTGGGCCGATAGGAGTCATTTTTTTCCTGTCACTCTACGCCTCACACTATCTAACGCAGCGAATGAAACAGGTGTCTCGCTGGCTATTTTAATTTCGATACCTTTGCATCATACCTATTAGTTTAATCAATTTTGTCCGAAAGTCCTGTTCAAGTAATTTCTACCACAATTCATTTCAGTTCATTGGATCGTTTACTGCTGTACAGTACAGTAAAACACGATGATTCCGCAAGTTATATTTCCGAAAATATATTCAGAATTGTTTTTAGGATTCATCGTTGATCGTTCTTCTTGAAACCCATTTCGGTATTTACCAACAAAGGTTTCAGCCAACGAACGCATCCTGTTATACAGATAATTGAGATTTTCTTTTTAAACACTCGAATAGGGTGCAGGATATTTGCAGTTTTAGCTGCGATAGTTTCCCTCGAACTTTTTTGTTGGAAACAGCAACCTCCAGATTAGAGATAATTTGAGAGTATCTCTGAACTTTATTAAGTTGATGATCTATAACTAATTTCCGGTACTTTATTGTCAGTAATCGTTCGAGAAATTAGCTATTATCGCAATATCTTGACTGCGTCAGTGAAACAAAAGCCACTCTGTCTCTCCATCCGTAGAATTGTGTTACAACAGTTTTTTCCTAAACATAACGATCACCCCCGTAACACAGATTACCAGATCGTCGAAAACCATGCGGCAGCTTCCACAATCAACAATGCCACCATGTTTCCTACCGGACATCAAAATAAAAAAATTGGAATATTACTCAACCCGATTCGAAAACAATACATTTCAATTAAAAACAAAGGAAATGCTACCAACAGCCGCGTGGACAGCCACTTTAATGTCGAGCATAGCGTGGACATGAGCCGGACAAGTGGTGCATGATGTGTGTGCATCATTATTGTCCGCGAGAGACAAAGACAAAACGTACCCAGCGAAAACGGTTCATCGAGCTACATCGGAATTTACGGCTGGTCGTAGCCATTAGCCAAGTTTCCAGTAGCCCCGAATAACACACGCCACGAATCAAGTAGGAAGTGAATTCCAGCACAGACGGCGGGCGCGGCGACGGTGGGTAGCCAGACCGATGGCTGACTATTCGATGCACCCTCAGCCGACCGTCGCTGGTTTTAGTGCCGACGAGAAGCATTTGTGGTTGGCCATTGGCCGTAAATAAGTGTAGTATTGGCACTTCGGCATGCATGCATGAATGCAATTAAAAATGAAACTCCGTCGACCCGTCAAAGTGGTACCCTTTAAAGTTCAGCCTAACGTCGAAAGCATCATGCAGCTTTATCTTGTTCAACTATAGAAGAAAGTTTATGCGATCGGTTAAAATTGTAACCAATTAGGCTGTTAGATTTACAAGAAAATTTTCTAAAACAATCTGCAAAAATTTCGTTGCAAGACGTTTCCGTTTCAATATTTATAGACGACCAAGATTTACTGCGATGCAGTGCCAAGGTGAGGTTCGTGTCTCAGCGAAATGGGAGTGAAGGTGAACATAAAACGAGTGTGGCTTCATGGCAATTGATGTGTCGGCTTTTTCTATCGCCGAAAACGGACTAGTTTAATGTTTACCGTGGCATCGGATGATCATACATTTGGAATAGGTAAAAAAATGGAAAGGGCCATAACCTTCGCACATTACGGCGTTTGCTCTCTGGTTCACGAAGCTGCGATGAAATGGCTTTTACGTCACAAACGGTCCGCCAATTGTGAGTTGTCTTGCTCTGTAACGTTGTTCTTCTGATGTGCTAATTCGATAGGCAACCAAATATCGATCTTTTCTCGTCCGAATTCCACCGAAAATGTTAGCAATCTTGAGCACCCTAATTCAAACTTTCAATTTCCACAGCAAACATTTTAACATTTTCTCACAACCCACAAACAAGCAGGTCCATTCATCATCCCAACTATTAAAAAAACTAGTCTCTGACCTTTTGCCCATCTTTGCTCCCATCGCATCACATCGCTAGAAACAAGCACTATGTGCCTTTTTGCCACCGCCGCGCCGCCGCGGTGCGACCGGTCGAGTCGTCTTCTTATGCAAATCTATATACCTAACGAATCTATATTTTCTAGCACGTGATCACCATCCAGTTCGAGCATCGCACCACGTCGCCTCGGTAGGACAGTTCGCTAAGTCTAACATAACTCCGGTTTATCTTTGTAGTTCGATCAATTGCTTCACGCGTTCATTGCGGAGCAGTCTTTGCTATGTTGTGGGGCTCAAAAATTTCCGCAGGGGCTGGAGAAAAAATGATAAATATTTCAGCAATCCTCGAATTGGACTTTAAAATGGGATTCCTTCTGTGTGGCTGGTATTTTTAGCAAAACGGAGCATTAGGTTGAGACTTTTCTTGCGAAATAGTTGTAGAAATATATTATCACCAGGCCCGTGCGCAGAGGGGTTTACGGGGACTCAAGGCCATTATGAAAGGGTTCGAGCTTCTTTTAAAAATTTCTTAACTCTTCCATCCAAAGAAAATTTCAATACTTCCAGTTGTTTGGCACATAAAATGTCATTTGACCAAGTTCTGGTTTCTAATACACTCTTAGGGTTCTGATGAGACGTTTTTCAGGATACTGACGGAATCATATTTAGGATTCAAATATTTTTTATATACTCCGTTCATTTGACACGGTACATTTCGTTTGGTTTGAAGGTGATAATTTGCTCTGCTTCACATATGAAATGTCCCTGCGCACCATTGAACTGAGAGGTCCTTATAGTTGAACAGGTGTAAACAGATGTAAGTTTACGTCCGATAAAAGTGATGACCACCATCACGTACTTCAAAGTTGAGCCAAATCGGAAAAGTGTAGCTACCGGACCAACGTGTTCGAAGTTTATATGTGATTTGAGTCAGTTTTGCATACGGCCTAACAGCACATGGTGGTGAAGTCTATTCTCATGAATTTTGTATTTTGCGAAATAACTGTTGGGTTTAGCTGAATGGTACGTTTGGAAGAATTTTAGCACATTTTACGAGCCATCTTCTAACAAGAAAATTTTAGTTCTGCATTTCATCGCATAGAAAGCGACTGATTCACCACTATATGCTGATAGCCCTTATATAAAACTCACTTAGACATTACTTCATTAAAAGTTCTTCCAAGGAAGTTGCATTGGTTTGCAGTCTGCGACAACTTTGTTGCTTTTCTTTTGTCGGTTCTCAGGGTAAAGAGGGACAAGTCTGTCTTTGCCAAGAGACATGCTGGTGAACTTGAGTGATTCGTAGTTTTGCTGCCTAGCAGAAGACAAAAGTTAAGCACGTAAGATATTAAGCCTGTTCTAATGACCCTGCCACTTCTAGTTTTCCGATCTGTATACTTCACATCCTTGCTCTCACTTGAGTACTGTGGCTCTAAATTATCAGAACTATCCCTACCTAGTAATCTCTAGCCAATTGAATGTCGTTAAAATGTTGTTGACAATAAAATTATCTCTTATTTTCACTTGGAGTCATAAATTGATGCATACAGTGTCACCTAGCGGTAAAAAACACAAGTTTGTGGCCTTTCCCCATGAAAATTGTCGAAAAATTCCATACAAACTTCGAACACGTTTGTCCGGGAGCAAAATTTGTTAGATTTGGCTTCAAAAATACATTTTTTTCTGGCTACTTTAAACTTCTATCAGAAGTAATTTCTAGAGCACACTTAATTTAGAAACAATTAAATGTTATCAGGTTTGACCATTGTTCATTTAAAGAATCATTCAATTTCTCTTCTCCTTGCACTTAAACTAAAATATATCCTAACTATTGGAAATACCGCTCGCTTTGTTGTGTTTGCTGTGAGCTTCTTGAGTGTGAGCAGTACAACGTTGCTGACGTGATGAAAATTGATACAGTATGACTCCGGACTATTTTTATGTATCTATTTGAAGGCACTTTAGGGGGTTAATATACATGCTAATAATAGTAGCAAATCACATCGGATAGCAGAAATGGTTGGAAAAAATAATAAAAATCACTAATTTTTCACTAATATGTTGTTGTTTAGGCAACCAATTTGTAAGAAGGTTTATGAACTACAGGGCGTCTCCGTAGGGGTATTTTCAAAAGCATACATAAAAAAAATTTCGGAGCAAAAATGTGTAGGATGAGGCTTATCAGTGGAGTGGCCAAGGAGGTTTTGGCGGTTACAACCGATCCAAACCAAAAATATGTTGATTGGACAAAAAAATATTAATGCTGACTAATTCAATTAAATAATACAATAATAATTGTCTAATCAATTAATTAAGAACTTATTGCTGTGAGGATCGAATTTTAGGAAAACTTTGAGAATATGATCTTTTAACTGATCTCATAGTCGGGATCCCATAGTTTCAAATCATGTTAATATCGTATAAAATACTTACATGAGCAGACTCCAACAAAAACTGACTCCCGAGCCTTGAAACTAATCAAAACCCAAAGATTATCGATCATGAAAGGATGTACCAAAATATGGATAAGGGACAATGTTTCGTATGAGGAGCGAAGTTGAAATAATCGTAAATTTGCATAAATTTCTACATTTGCTGAAAAGCTTTGTTTAAGGGGTTACATACCTTTTTATTTTTCAAAAAATCGAGAAAAATTTTAGCACTTCTTTATAATTTTTTTTTATTACTTTATCTTTCGATTTTCTCGAAATGTCGTTTTTTCCAAAAATGGTTTTCCCGTGAACACGATTGCCGAAAAACCACTCAACCGATCTTCTTAATTTTTTTTCAATTGATCGTAATTAATGTTTTAGGTAAAACCTGTTTTAATCCACCTAGTGGTGCAATTGTGCATTTCTCATTTATCCAAACTATGTTTTAGTGGCTGGTTAAGTTCAATATAACATTGTGGAAATGTCTATTTGATTCTTATTACACTTGATGAGCATATATAAGTGCACTACCGTCACGAACCTGATAAGCAACCTGTCGATACTGACACACTTGAAACAAACAAAAATATAATATTTATATAGCTTAATCAGCGTGAGTTCAATGTTGTCTTCATTTAACATCATGGTGGAGAAGGATGGGATATAATTAGTAGGAGGGGGGGGGATGTGTCGGGAATCATCTAACTTATTTTAGTATACCGGGTGGATGAAGGGAATGCATGTGGGAGGTTGGCCTGAGAGGGTGGGGGGGGGGGGGGGGGTGAGACAGGAGGAGCGGGTTGAGAGGTAAAAGGTGGAGGGGTAGATGGAGGGTTCAAAACAGAACTTCATATTATACCTACCATTTGAGACTAGGTTAGTGAAATTTGGTTCAGTCGTCACCGAAGTGGTTTTAGATCTCGAATTTGCCCGGAACCCCGGGACTTTCGGAATTATCGATAGTGGACAATACATTCCAATAATTTTTGATTCGATTTTAAACCTATGAGGTATTACGATTGTACCGGTTAATATGAGAAATTCCTATGAGACCGCAATAACTAACCTGTAACTCCGAAACCAAAAGTCAGAACTGAATTTGAAATTCAATAGCAGTCATTGGGAGTATTATATCTTTCGTTTGAAATCAAGTTTGTAAACATCGGTTAATGGTTTGCTGGAAAATAGGTGTGACATTAGCTTGAGAACTTGGCGAGTTCCCAGGGGGCATTAAGATCCGTCATAGGTGACCAATGTGGACAAAACTACTTTAATTGGTCATTAGTGATCTAGACCCGCAAATCCAAGTAATGTTGAACGTATTTGAATATGTATTACATCATGCGGACATCATAGGGTTACCAGTTTATATGGGAATTTGATGTGTGACCACGCCCTTTAACCCGTAATTCCGGAAGTCCGATCATCTAAAAATTCAATAGCGTCTTATGGGAGCGTTATACCGTTAATTTAAAACTGAGTTTGTGCAAATCGATTCTGCCATCTCTTAGAAAATTGAGTGACTTTATTTGACACACCCATACATACACACATACATACACACAGACATCTTGCGATCTCGACGAACTGAATCGAATGGGATATGACACTCGGCCCTCCGGGCCTCTGTTGGAAAATCGATTTTTGGAGTGATTGCATAGCGTTTCTTTATATGAGAAAGACAAAACGTTCCTGCATGCAGGAAAAAATATTATTTATTCAGCTGATCGTTAAGGTACGAGGAATACTCATAGACAAATTATTTTTTTTAAGTTTTTGGATTTTAGTCGATCTATTGGTCTTCAATCGTGATAGAAAGAGCTTACTATGTTAAATAGAACAAATAGCCTCAATGGAACTGAGGCTATCCGAAATGATAAAGTAATGATTTGTGGGAAAATGTCAATCAGCCCAAGGGTGTACTGAATGGCAACTAGTTCTGCCGCTTAAACTGAAGCAGGACCACTGAGTTTGTGGGTAAATTGATCATTTATTCATCCCTTTGCCTTTGCGGAAATCAAATTGTGCATGTGAATTAGCTTCGACTCAATTGTTGAGGCGTATTAGGATGGAACAACTTTTGATACCGGACAGCATTGCAATCGATTGATGCGAGTTGTGATCGGATGCTCGTTTTCCTGGTTTTTGGCTGGCGATGATGCTTACTTGTCTTCATTCGTGTGGGACAACAGTACCCTAAAACATAATACATAAATTCAAGAGTTTTAATTCTGTCTAACTCCGGGGCGTTTTTGTTTTATCCCAAGAGAGCAAGAACTCAAAAAAGGTGTTCCGTCCGTGGTATCGTTAGGAGATGCGGCATATGGGTGGAATTCCGTGTCATTTCAGCTGTGTTCAAAAATGTCTAATTATAATTATCGATCTTTACGGATCATGGATTTAGGTACATTGATTATTATAATAATGGCAACCCCATACCACATTATGCGAGTTAAAATCTTCTAGACGTGGCGTTAACAGGGTTTCTATAATCGAAAAATCGCTTAGAACACTTCAAAGAATATTTTATCTTTGCGCGGTTTGCACGCGTACATGTTGAGACTTCATGCAGATTCTCCCCACAGTAAAAACACTTTTCAGCATTCTTTCTGCAGGAATCATTATGATGTCCACAGCACTTTCAACAACGGACCTTGTTACTGCAATCGGTAGAGCAATTCTTTGCAATCAACGTATTTCATGACCCGTGGTACAAATAGATTGACAGGTAGACGAATCTTATGAAAGAGGATGTAGTTTGGCAAGCGGGCCAAGTGATGGCCACCCCATAAGAGTCTGATTGAGAGTAAGATTTCTTTCCATCCCTTTCAGTTAGTACTGATTTCAAACGCTTGCAATCCAATATTTTCACCAACTGGACTAAGGGGTCCCTAAAACAATCAACCCCTTACTCCAGCAGATTCTCACACCATTAATTTCGACTTTCGTTTCGGGAACATAGACACAACAGTTTTAAGCGAAGGGCTCATAGCAAGCAATACTGTTTACCTGCTTTGAACCTGCCAACACGACCCTAAATTCGTCCGAGCGGACCTTCGATATTTCGCATTTAAAGACTTAGTGTTGAGCTCGAAGAAAACCACAAACAGCCGGTCGAGAGTATCGTTTCAATAGAAGACTACAGAGACACCCGCCAGATTACAACAATTACAGATACATCATAGGATAGATGAAACACTCGCGTAGACGAAAAGGCTAGTGTGTTCACAAACGGTAAAGAGGAGAGCGAGAATTAAAAAACCGGTATTTATCTCGGATTTTTATGAACGTGTCCACTGGAAAACAGACAGAGAAAGAATGATCGAAGCGGTGAGAATGAAGAAACGGTAAAAATTCACCTTTTTTATTGAAAACACTGAGAAAAGATATGTTCTCAAGCAGGAATCGAACCTGCGATCTCCCAGTCTCTAGTTGGAGTTGGGAGGAATTGGAGGCTGCGACGGTGATCACGATACTGTTGGGAATATGTGATAACATCGTCACAGTTCCTCGATGGCGGAGTGGTTAACGCACCCAACTAGAGACTGGGAGATCGCAGGTTCGATTCTAGCTTGAGGACATATCTTTTCTCAGTGTTTCCAACAAAAAGGTGAATTTTCACCGTTTCTTCATTCTCGCCGTTCCAGTCATTCTTTCTCTGTTTTCCAGTGAACACGTTCATAAAAATCCTCGAAAAAGGAAAAAAACAAAGACTCACGTCTAAACAAGGAATGTACGGTATTTATCTATTTAATCACGTATTGGAATAACGTCTATTGTGGAACTCTGGATAGAACGAAAAAACCACTGGACAATCCGAGAGCTGCGAAGCTAGTGAGTTTTTTTTATTGAGGACCACGGAGCAAGAATCCGAAATTTAATGAAGAACTACTAAACTTTAAAAAACGAACTTATTTGCATTCGAAACGCATTGACTATTACGATGTAGGGTGATGAGCCCATTTGCGCTATGTTTCTATTATCACCCTACCCAGCCGTTGCCGTTGGTTAGAGCAGTGTCTGCCATCTTTGTTTAACGCATTGAGTCAAATGCTAGCGCAACAATAGGGGCACTCGTTTCGAGTTTTCGTTGCGCTAAAACACGAGAATTTTACTATTTTCAGCGCATTTGTGTTATTGTATTGGTTCTTAACAACGAAGCAAAGCTGTTGATGTAAATTTTCATCCATTCCATTGATTGTAGGGCGAGAAATTAACGAATTAGTGAGGCACCTTGCTTAGTGTGGTGAAAACAGGCACTTTACCCTACAAGGATTCTCATACAAATCCTTACTAAGAGTTTATTAACCTATTTTTCAGGATTCTGCTTATGATGCTGATAGAATCCTTGTTAACATTTCGATTGAATCTTTATCGGTATTTCTACGTTTACTACTCAGAATGCCGTTGTAACTTTTCTCAGGATTCTGGTGACATTCATCTCAAGAGAAAATCTGTTTAAAATTCCCATGGATTCTCACGCACTGTCTGTGGTCTTCTTAACAGGACTCTTAAGAAAGCCTTCTCAGTATTCTAATAAAAAAATTTCTCAAGATGGAATGCTACTGAAGATTATGCCCAATTTTCTAATAATAATCCTGCTCAGAATTACTGCAGAATTCAGCTTAGTATTTCAATGTAATCTTGCTCAAGACTTTGACACTCCATTTTCCGAGGGCATATTATCCGGATTCTTATGATGCAGGTTACCACCAAAATAGGAGGATTCCATTAACACCATGCGAAGAATTAAAACGAAATTTTGAGTAGAGTTCCATATGAATCCTCCTGGACGGATTTTTATCAGAATTCGTGGTAGGACTGCTTCAAATCACTGTATCTTGGGATTTGTTCAAGTTATATTGAAGTTTTAGATGTTTTTATGTGTAAAAATGTCGGAGGAACACAATGGCATTAAAATTTTCATAAGGAAAATACACGAGTTGTGAGAAAACACAGTTTAAGTTTTAAATTGGAAATATAGCATATTTGCCAACACTGTAACCAAAAGTTATTAATTTTTTCTTGATTCCCTGACTCATTTTCTTAAAAATGTATCTAACCGATTGTTTATAGACCAAATTAAACCAAAGATATGATTAAAAGTTAATAATTGATGCTTTATTTGTATGGAAAATTTTTCATGCACGATTATGACACGCCATACAATTTTGTCATCAATACACACCTATGACATGTGTGAGTGCGACTTTTGTTTGCATTTTTAGTAAAAACTTGCAATGTAGTGCACCAATCTTCGTAATATTTGAGAGATTAATACAGAATAGATAGAAGCAACAATTGTCTTCTCTGAATTGTTTCTACTATTGATGAGTTATAAGATATTCAATCTCAAACTTGAAAAATCGTTTTTCCCGAAATGTGCTAAATGGCGCTTGTCATAAGATAGCACAACAGCGACGATATGTGAAAACTCGCTCTGCTATATGCAACTCAGAAAAGAAAAAGATGGGTAGGTAATGTCAGAGACCTAACCGAAGTGAAGTAGAATACACATAGGCTGTTAATTCGAATGCTGCAATTTTTGCTACCTTCTGCATTAAAATCAGCTATTCCGATATTTGTTATGATGTATTGTGTCCCGTTGTTGTAGTGCATTTTACCCCTGCACAGGTGTGTTTTGGCCTGCCCATTTTTCTAAGAGCAATTTACAATGATTTTGAAAAATTGAATATTTTTCATGTTCCTGAATATTTTGCAAAGCGATTGTGATTTCAAAGTAACATGTTGGCTAAATGATATCATTAATTAATTTTCCCAATTGATGGTCTTTAGCTAAGTTATGATTATATTTTCTTAGGGGTGTATTTATCCCATCTACATACGCTTGCATTACATTCACATAAATCACTTGCGACGCGTTTGTGCAAATGGAATCTTGATCATACCTTGAAAATTTCAAACGTGCGCCCGAGACACATGCGTTGCAAAATTCAAATGTTAGGTTTGTTCCAATGTTTCGAGTTGGTAATTACCAACTTGATTATTTTCAAGTGGATAGTACCAAGGAGCTTTTATTCTCAGGTGATACGATGCTCAAAATCGCCGATCAGCCATGATGGTTCCAGAAACGACAGCTAACAACATTGTTTACTACATCCCCATGCATGTTTGCTTGGATTTCAGTATGTGAAAAAAGTTGTTCACCGTCATTTTTCTACTCCGCAGCTTTCTGCACGCTTACCTCACTCCTCACCTAGTTACTGCCAAAGACGAATCACCTTATAACTCTAAGCACCTTGGATAGTACTACCTTTACTACTCATATCACCCACCGGCCCTGATTATTGAACATTTCATTACACATATGTATAGTGGGATCAAAATACATTCACTTGCTGAATATTTTTAGAAACGGGCCACTTTAAAGTATGGCATGTACAATAAAGTAAATTAAGGGCCAAATCGGATAACAAATAGTTTTTGGACTTACTGTAAATTGTACTTACTTTACAGTTAAGAGCCAGCAGAAGAGCATATGCACGTGAAATGTCAGCATTAGAGAGTTAAGACGAATACCATATACATAATATGTTCAAACCTTCAACAAGTAGGTTTCTTAGTGTGGAGTTTTCGCAATAACCCTGCAATTGCCACGTATGATAATAACCCACAACGAATGTAGTGCCAGGCATCGATGCCACATGTTTTTTATGAAATGTCTGCAGAAGAATAATTAAAATGTCTGTAAATGTCTCTAGATGGTTGTGTAAATCCTAGTTACACTAGAATATTAATTTAAAAATAGATTGAAATTAGAATACTATTAATGAAGGAATCACTCGTATTCGAATACAGTTATTCTAGTACAATTTTGCTAAATACTATTACTCTTTTAAAAGTCTGTAGAATTCTTGCCACGTCTGTAGGAAGCTATCAAAAGTCTGTAGAATTCCGACATGTCTGTAAATCCTGTCATACATGCAGCAGTTATACAATTAAACTGTGTTTAAAACAGCATATACATAGATGATATGTAAAAAGTTATCCCAGTTTGCCCCGAGTATCAAATCAACGACAGAAACATATTATATCAGCATCCAATAAGCCAACATCATCTCCTTCACACAACACAACAACCAATGCTATTAAAATCGTCATCGTCAATCATACTACCGCTTTCCAAAAGAAAATTGAATTTATCTGAGCCTGCCATGCATAATTTAAAGAGCAAGAGAGCTGGGTCTTTCGCACTCAACCACCCCTTCGCACGCCACTTGCAATCCGCATATTGAACACCGAAAAAAGAGCATTCTGCTTTTTCTGCGATGTGCGCTGATCATTGTATGCACGCCACGCCTGTGCATCATTGGATGGAATGATGCCTGGCGGCAGTCATTGAATAACCGAAGAGTTTAAGCTGACACAAAACATAGCAGCTACTACGAAGTCAGAAAGCAAACTAACGAATTTTCTCTTATGTGCCGTTTTTATACCTGGCGAAGTTCATATGATAAAAAAGAGGCAGTCCTAACAACGCTCGCTGCTTGGTTGAATTATACGGACCAATCAGCGCAGATAATTACCACCTTTACAAATTACATTATTTTCGTTATCTATAATAG
This sequence comes from Topomyia yanbarensis, assembly GCF_030247195.1. Taxonomy (NCBI): domain Eukaryota; kingdom Metazoa; phylum Arthropoda; class Insecta; order Diptera; family Culicidae; genus Topomyia; species Topomyia yanbarensis. Next base: position 46,159,378 of record NC_080672.1, on the reverse strand, counting down.
ACGTACATTTTTCAGGATCAAATACAATATACGTGCACATATTTCCGATCAGATAGTGCAAAAATATAGCAATTTCGATCAGTACAACGGAAGTTAATCGCATTTGAAGACTTGGAAAATATCTCAGCAGAATTTTTTGAAAAGGGACCCCCATATTGAAACGTTAGAAGTATTCTACTTCAAAAGTTTCTACTTACTCGCTCGAGAGTACAAGCAAAATGAGAATGAAGTTTGCAGAAATCCCATTTAACCCTTTCATGCCCAACTTTTTTCTAGTGCATGTAGGGTTTCAAAACTATTTTTCCTTGAAAACTGTGGAGTCAAGAAACTCGAAAAGTACAATTCTCCTAGAGTATTTACAATAGTCCAACTGCGTGAAAAATAAGTTTTATCAGTTTTCACTAATATTGCAACATAACGAAGTTATATGAAAAATTCATTTTCCGTCGTAAGCGTAAACGATCCCTAGCAGCACTGCTCCATTGGAGTTCAGTCAGATTAATTGCAATAACTTCAGTTCTAAAGCTGATCCTTATAACTGTTAATACTCAAATGAAAGCCAATAGTCACATTCATTAGCCTCACTTGTTTTTGTGAGCAAATCGTGCCTCAATCAAAAGTTATAGGTGTTTAAAAACGTTGTTGTCCACAAACAACATGGGCATGAATGGGTTAAGAAAGACCGTACACAAGGAAAGAGCAAACTCTTTCCCATACTCGCTTGAAAACGAACAAAATCACAGTGACGCTCGCTTTTTTCGCAACACTGTTTAGAATACTGATGACATTACCTTGTTCCACCAAACTTTTTCAGCATGAATATATTAGTTGAAGTGTGCAAAGCACATTAACCCAAACCTCCGTGTGCTGCGCAACGAACCATTTCCTCGCTACAATCGTGTTTCCACCGAACCATGTTATTTGAGCTAGAGTAACATAGGTTCCCATGTTACAAGATCTAATTTGTGTAGGTATACTTTTTTTCTCAAACTGCGTACATCTGACCAACCGACAGCATTATTTTTTTCTCTAGTTCCCAAACGAAATCGAAAGCAAACGCGTACCTATCTAGGCTTATTGACTGCGAAAATCCCGCAGTCATCAAGCAGCTGAACGTGAGAAGAGGATGCCTCCAAGGGGCCATGCATAAATGACGTAGCATTTTGGGGGGTAGGGAGGGTATACTAAATTTGTGACGAAGTGTGACGAGGGGGAGGGTAGGGTCAGAAGATGTGCGACGTAGCATTAAGTTTAAAAGCCATTGTTTAGAGAATGCGGTTTTTCATGAGGTAAATTTTACGATTCGTGGAATTACAAGTTGGCAAAAATACGAAAAGATTTTGTATGCGGATGTAACTTGCTACACTAGTTAGCTAATGTTGCTAATTAGTAGACTTATTTTGGAAACTGAATTAAATTTTAAGTTCGGATTCAACCAAACAAAGTTCAGTAATTTAGATGGACGTATGCTTCTTAGAATCATTGGCAGCTGCAGGATTGTGAACTGAGAGAACTTCTCCTCATGCTCCAATTGACATATAAAATTCAAAACAAAAGAATCAACACTATATTTGTCATGAAATGGGCTTATTTTGCACGCAATTTGCTGTTGTAATGAAAATGTTGATAAAAGTCGTCAAAAACTTTGAAAGGACATGTATTTAAGGGGTTATATGTTGAGATGCGGGAAGAAATGGAAAAGTTTGAATTTTTATAAAGGTATGTAGCCATATTTTTATGAAATATTTGTTATACGTTTAGCGTAGTACAATGTCCAATTTGCAAAATCCACTTGAGAAAATAAATAAATATTAATAATTGTCAAAGTTATAGCAATTTCCGTTTTTTTTCCAAAGAGGTTTGCCGTGACTACACACAAAAAATAATGAAATTTAAACTACATGTAAATCAATACGAATGTAAACATACAAAGATTGAATCAAAACTTTGATTGAAAATTACGTTGAAATCAATGCACTCAAATGGATCATCAAAAAGCATACAATTTTACATCAATACATGTCATTCATTTTACAGCAATAAGCGTGTAAAAAATACATTGAAGTGCATTGGTTTTCCGTTTAAAGAAACTGTAATTTTCATTCCACGTGTAGAATTATAATAAAATTCGTTGAAGAAAGCACGACAAGTCGTGTGGATTTTTGGTGGAACTTAATTTTACATTTATATTCATGCTCCAAATATGTGCATGAAAATGCACTAAAAATTACAAAATATTTTTTTCTGTGTGCGATTCCTGTCCAACAGCTCATCAGAAACCACCAAACTAGAAAAATTCATTAGTATATGTACCTGTAGATATATATAACCCCTTAAAATAATTGAAAAACATATGCAATTTTTTTTTCATCCCCCGGCCGCTTTGCACTGGTCGAGGGGGAGGGGGTAGGTAAATGCTACGTTATTTATGAGGGGGAGGTTAGAACTTTGTGACCAAATGCTACGAGGGGGGAGGGAGGGGTCAAAAATCGCCGAAAAAAAGCTACGTCATTTGTGTACGACCCCCAAGTGGTTCATCCTACTCATCGCCACCCCCTCATTTCGAGCACAAACATACACAGAGGGTACCTACTAAGCTCCGCCGCTTGGGCACACGTTGAGTGATGGTGGCGAGTTCGGCGGAGAGAAGGATGCAGCATGCAACTGTTAAATGTTAACCGGTTTTCAGCACCATCATCATATCTCGACGCTACCGCTCATCTCAATTGGTTTGGAATAGTGGCAGCGGCGGCGGTGGCGTCAGCGGCACCCGGTATCGCCGAGTGACTTCTAATTGATGATGAGCCACTTCTATACGGTCTGCGGTTTGTGGTTAGAGCATCAGCTCTGCGAGCGGGTCGCCTTTGGCCAAATTCACTAGAAACTATCTGGGGACCGAGCAAACCTGTTGTGTAGCGGCTGTTGACTGTTGCCATTAGCACTTGAAATTTGCCGCTTGGTTTGGTACATTTGGACAAAATTTCGTTTTCATTTGCGCTGAGTGGTCAGGACAGGAATTGTGTTATGACATCGATTAGCTGGAAGTTATGATAATTTATGCAGAGCTGGCGGGTCCGGTGGTCAACTGATTGGAATTTCACCGAACTTGATCGCTCCCGACCGGGACTTGATCTTCATCTCAGCCCAGCGTCGTTCGCGAAATTGGCACTGTAACTAGATCTGAGAATTGAACTGAACCCATGGCTTTTTGATTAATCACTTTCGGTGTAAAGTAGTTATGTCACCCACTTCAACGAAAGGAAACTCAATACTTAGAGAAAGCGACGCAATGCCTTAGTACTACATTCCGTTGCGAAACGTCACCTTCTGTTTCTGTTATTGACTCCTCAGCCGATTCCTAGTGTACAGTGCTACGATCCTCCTGACATTAAGAATCAATCTTGATATAATTGATCAATTGTTCCAGAAATTACACTTAATCGATCTATTGCTGAACGGAAGTCTATGTTAATCTGCTACCATTGAACGCGTGGTAGCATCGTTTGACATTTCCAACAGCGTTTTTTGTGTATCTAAGGCAGAGAGACTTAAATTCGATGGTATTCCATAATTGAATAGCACTTTTTCAGCACATATTTCAAGTGAGTAAATTATTACACGCATTTAGCGATTTTTTGCATTATGTGTGTTTTGTTCAATGCCGTATACTGTTAGAAAAAAATCAAGTAAATTCGCGTCTAATGACCTTGATAAATACGAGCATCAAAACCGACGTTTAATTTTAAAATTACGTATAGTTGAATTTTATAAATCACCATGGGGTTTGTTTGAAATGTGATATATGTAATTTAATGGTACTACGTATGCACAGTGGTCCAGGAAGCGAAATTAGTCGGAAACAATTGTTCACGCTTTCATATTTGAGTTCCCGGCGGTGAATTTGACTGTACGTTGACGGAGAGTTCTCCGGCGAAAGAAGTTCTCCCGACACCGATTCTTCTTTGGTTTCAGTACCACAACTTCTTGAGCCCTTTGGCTCCGTGTGCCATTCAAACGATTATACAAAATTAAGTGGCTTAAAAAATATTTTTTCGGCATATGTTCGACTGACGACAGTTTGTGAAAATCGAATTCCGCCAAATGAAAAAAAAAATCTTTTCCTCGCATTACGGGCCGTCCATTCCCGATGCAAGGGCAATAAAAGTGCACTGAAAACATCTAGAAACACAGCGTACATTCTAAAAATAGTGAAAAATGTTTTTTTCAAAAAAAAAATTCGATCCGAAAAGTGAAAAAATGCGGCAGTAAGAAAAATTGGCATATTAAAATAATTGGCGTTTTACCAGCGACTAGCGACTACCAGGTGTCGCCCCAAAATTCTTCGCCCGAAAAATAGGTGGCAAACCAGTCGGTCGATGCTCAGCTATTTTCGTCCGCGTCCCTTGTCACCTATTTTTATTGGGTATTTCATCGGCGGTGCTTTGAGAATGAGCCGCCTTGGATATTCAACTTATTTTATTTATTTATAACTTTGCTTTCTTATTTTATTGCAAATGAGTAGAGGTTTTGATTCTTTTACATTCGGGATTGCAGATATTTTATCGCATGTAAACTTTGGGTATTCGTTGATGTGATGACACTGTAAGGGAACATGTATCCGCCGGTCGGCCAACTTTTCTTTGGACTGAGCAAGCTAATTTCTGTGTTTGTTTAGGGTTTGTTTTACCGACGGGGAAACTGATCCACAGAGCATTCAATGTGCTTAGGGAGGGCGCATGGCCTTGTTTGAGTGGAATAATGACTTCAATCATGTGTGAGGTTTGAGAGTTGACGGTTCGCGAGAGGGATCGGGGACCGGTTGGCAATTACCTTCAGTTATGTCAGCACGAGGAATAGGTGTTTTGATGTCATGTTCATTGGTTAGCTTTCAATTCTATCTCATGCCTTCACTCGAGTCTAGGTCTGATGATGACATTTGGTCCTTAGACCGGCGACGACTGGGTGCTGTCGTCCTTCTGCCGATAGTGACAGAATGGGAGGATGCTAACGGATCTAGCCGAGAAGACAATATCGTAAAAATGAATAGTTGTTCGGAGGTCGGCTCCAATGGGACTTTGATTTGACTGCTATCGATGATCGCGGGTCAATACGTACTGAAAATTCGCCGCGTCTGTTTTAATGAATCTAATTTCAAGTTCCGTTATTGGTAACAAGCCCGTGCATCAGGTTAACGATCCTCTGTATTTCACTTCAATGTTCGATATAATTGTTCGTATACGTGTATTTCACAAACAATCCGATATGGAAAATAGGAAATACTTTCGTTGATTTATAACATCTCGAGTTATCATAACTCTTTGTCTGCATAACGTGTTATCACTCGATAGTTTGCAACCCAAAAATATATCGTAGAGGAAATATAGCGAAAGTAGTCTAAATAATGGTAGCAATAAATAGTGATCCATCCCATTACGCAGATAAGATTAGCTTTTCTAGGCAATACTCCCACGGTCGGCTGTGTGGAGATGAAATTGCTTTTGTTTAGAAAACATAGGATACTCTCGGTAGCCGGCTACCCAGAGTTTAAAAAGAACCAAATGAACGATGGAGATGGGGGCGACCGGCAATGATGGTTATCACGCTGTTGAGGTCTTAATATGGGTCGGATTGGTATGAATTCTTACTTACCACTTCCTAAGCAAGTCTTATAAAATAATCAGCAGGTAAACATGATGAAGTGTGCATTCGCCAAAATCATCATTACAATACAACGCAATGCAACGTAACGCAACAACTGAAATAACTCAGTTTGCATTCCTGTTTTCACACTTCTTAATAAAGTTTAATATTAATAAAAACTCCTCTTACTACGAAATCATTATACCTGTGCCATTCCAACTATCTAGAAGAATAGTACTCGAAACAATAAACACGCAGGCAAATACAATTTTATTCGAAAGATCGCTGGGTATAATCAGCACCGACATGATCGAAACCACGAAAAAATTCATAGCGTGATTGAATAATATTAAAAAATATAAGCAGTGCTCCTTATAGCCAGCTATCCGGAGTTCAAGTTGCTTATTTGCTAATCGTATTAATACAACAAATGATAAGTTTCCCAAATTCTCAGCAGCCGGCTGCCCAGAGCAATTATTACATGATAACGCTTTTGGCACACTTACTAACAACTCTCCCCTTCCCGTAATATATATGGAGTTCACATGTATTACGGGAAGGGGAGAGTTGTTAGCAGAGTTGCACGAAATCATGACTATCACTTTTTCATCAAAATGTACGTAAAACTTCGGTCACAATTCAAAATGATCGTCTTTTTCAGTTGAGAGACTTGAGCAACCAAAACTGAGCATAGTGAGTGCCAACAGCAGTGACGAAGGAGAATGAGAAAAAAAAAAGTGACGGCACGCAGCGCAGACAGCAGAGTCAAGTGAGAACACAATGTAAATTCGTCTCTTTCCGTTTTGTTTACCTCGTGCTGTTTTGTCTACCTCGCAAATTCAACAAGCGTAGTTTTTATTTACTGAATTTATACCATATGATTCAATCACTGCCAGTATTTATGGACCATTCGTACTTGCCTTAAATTCGATCGAAAACTACTATACTGATATTTGAACTTGAAAGATACTTATATGCTTTTTGACCTGGTGGTATATGGTTGACCATATTTATCAACAGATAAAGCACATTTTTCAACTAACCGAACACATCAACATGACTAAAAAGCTATATGTTTTAAATTCCTTGCATTTTAAGTCTACCTACTGCTAGTGGGAATAGGCCAGGTTTTCTATCTTCTTTATGCTCTAGATTGCGAATGAACAAAATTCAGGTTTATATTATTAAGGAATCCCATAGAATACAGCACGAATATTACATTATTAAATATCACATTATATGAGCATTTTACGCGGCATTAGCATGTTCCATCATCATACATCGAATAATTTCAAGAATGAGCGTAATTCTATTACAATTTTTTTCCAAACATCGACGGAAATTGAAATACAATTTTCCTCAAACAATCTTCGGTTAGCAATTAAGCCAATTTTTAACAGGTAATATATTTGAGCTGTAATATTGAATTCAAAATTTGCATCGTGGAGAATTTAACACTTCCTTTGCCAGACTTCATGACAATAATTTTCGAAACTGACTGTCATCGAGAGGTTTCAGTCAAGCTGAACCGAAACCAAATGAGCAAAAAGCCAGAACATTTTTCCGCAAAGGCACTCACGTAGTATGACTGACAGTATATGTTGCTGTCTCAGTGTGGGAACTTACACAGAAAGAGAGTCGAATATGAGTGCTTGCGACCGTGTAGGAAGTTTTTCTGTTTACGGTTACCGAATGCAGCACTGGTGGAGATGCACAGGAATCCTCGGTCTCTAGTAGCAACATGTATCGGACTAACATTCCTTCCTTTCCCAGGAGATCTGCATTCGGACGTGGCCGGCGTCGGTATGCAGGGCATACCGCATGCAGGGATCAATATAAATTGTACAATGTGGCTCATCATGTTTTCAAATAAATAAATTACTAAATAAATTAAGAAAAGAAATCATTAGTTGAGTTCTAAAATTGTATAAAAGAAGAAAGTCAAATCAAAAACTTTAACCATCAGAACTAGTAAACAGCGATTTGAGACTTAGCTCACGAAATTTTTCGAAACCGCCACGGTAATATTAAATTGAAAGTAAAAGGTGCGAAATCGGCAAAATCCCAAAAACTCGATTTTCATCAAAAAATGTTTTTTTTCGAGATAACATAAAATCTCGACGTTTGCATTTTAAAGATATTTGGCATCAAAATTACGAATTCGATTTCTGCAAAGTTTGGTCGAATCGGTCAAGCCATCTCCGAGAAACCGATGTGACTGTTATTCTGAATTTGGATACTTCCGTCGGGGCTTCCGGAACCGATGATGCTAGCCAATATGGCGGAAGAGACTTTGAATGACTTTTTTTGTTTATTTGACACGGCTCAATTCGTTAGCATAACTGAGCCGTGGGTCCGTTTTAATTTTTACATTATGTAACAAATAAAAATTAATTTTCACTAAGGCTATCCATCGGATCTTGTTCACGCAGCTTGCTGCTGCGTGTTTAGATCCTCTTCCATGCGGTGAAACAGCTGTGTTATCTGCCGCAACTATAGGGTCACTCAGACTACTTTCTCTCGCGTTTTCGTTCACGTCCATGTCGTCATCGGTACTGCATACATGTTGCTCAAGGTCGGATTTTCTTATTTGTTTTTTTTTTTTTTTTTTTGGTGGTGTTGGTTGTTAGTTTGGAAGCATTTGATGAAATCGTTGTAATTTCGCTGTTCGTAACGGTATTTGGTTTAGTGGTCCTTTGTTGTTGTTAGTGTTTGTTAATGCGCGGTCCGCAGTCGTTGGTTTAGCATACGACGACTGTGTACCGGTCTTAGTCGTAGTAGATGGACTTTCTGCCTCCGAGCAAGGTTTCCCGTGGTGTAGCGGTTGATCATAGAACTGGCACGTAGGAATCTGCCGTGGCTACGTGACCAATGTTCGCTGATTAAATGTAACACCTTGTGTTTTGCCATAAATGGTCAGATATGAGAGGATAGGTTTTGTCGGCCGCTTTCTCACTACAAGAACTCCATTGCGAAGACCTGGGAAAACGTTCCTTCATGTGTCTTCCGTAATGGTTTCCACTTCACCGTAATTTGACATGTGTTGTTTGATAACAGCGGGATTAGTACGCGGTGCCGAGTCATGTAGCTTAACTTCAATAGTGTCACGGTCCACGTAGGTGGGAGGCAGTATAAAATGTCATTACATTCGACAACGTGCTTCAAGTTGTTGGGCGTAGCAAATGATTCTGCTTGTTTAATGTTTTGGAACGTAATCAGTACCTCATGATGTAGACGTTGGAACTACACAGCATTGACTTCTGCTATGTTGAGCTTCATGGTCACGATTGTTAGCTTCTGAACTGCGCAAGATGAAAAACCGAACTGACTTTGAATGACTGTTAGTTGCGTAGTACTACAATTCCAAGCAGTTGTGGCCACATTTTGGAAAAAAAATCATCTTTATACATTGATTGCAGAATTTGTTAAAATCGGGATTTGTTGCGTGATCGTACTGTAATTCCGGAACAGGAAGTGGGATCCATTAGAAATTCAATAGTAGCCGATAGGAACGTCGCGACGTTCCATTCCTTTGAGACTGTCAAAATCGGCTCAGCCAGCTCTGAGAAAAGCGAATGATATTCTTGATCACACACATGCAAATGCACATACATACAGGTGATGATCTGAAAACCGGAGGACGGAAACGACCACAGAACGGGCGGCTTCAAATGCGCTACGTACAAAAAGGCGAAGGTTGGCCAAAATGATGGAGATAACCCAGCTAAATCTCAATCATTGCGACATTGAACAGCAACTGTTGTGGCAGTCAACAACAGAAACGAAGTGCGACGTTGCAATTATTGCAGAGCCGTATCGTGTTTCTCACAATAACGGTAACGGTGCAGGGATGGCTGCAATCCAAGTAATGGGCAGTTTTCCTCTACAAGAGGTGGCGGATAACACACACGAAGGCTTCGTGATCGCCATGATCAACAGCGTATTCGTCTGTAGCGGCTTTGCTCCCCCGAGATGCCCACCAGAGCAGTACAATCGGATGCTGAACGCACTAACCAACTCGTTAGTCGGACGAACGCCGGTTGTTATAGGAGGACGGTCGGGAATCCATCATCGAGATAACATTCTGCAGCCCTTCGAAATTCCATAATCTCTACTCCTTTTTTTTTATTCATTTCGTTTATTTGATAGGCACAAATGCGTTAGCTTGGCGGTGCCAAATGCTTATGTTTTTACATTTTAGATATCTTAAAACTAGGAGGTTACAATGTTGAAATATTTTTTTTACAAAGGAAAAAAAAAGTTTACAGCTATCTTAAGACTAGAAATAAGATTCAATATACAAGAGAGGGCCAAAAGATTTTTTATAAAAAAAATTTAAAACAAGGGATTCACTTTGATATACAAGAGAGGGAGTAATAGTATTTTACGAAATATTTTACGGTTATCTTAAAACTAACAATATAGTTTAGTACACAAAAGGGGGAACACATATTTTTGAGAAACTTCACAAAAATCTTAAAACTAGGGATTCAATTCTATTTACAAGATGGAGGACAAGAGTTTCAATAAAGAGTAAAAATTATAGCTATCTTAAAACTAGGAATACAGAATACTAATTTGAATTTTTTAACTAAAACTTATGCTTGGTCAAGATATTCAGAGGGTGGCTTATTTCCGCATCAGTGTAGCAGCAGTTGTATCAAGGACGGGGGAGAGACAGGGAAAGAAGAGCAAAACTTGCAACTTTCGCTCGAATGGGTGGGGGGGGGGGGGTAAGGGGGATCAGCGAAACAAATTTGCGCCTCAGTCTAGTAAGTCGTCGAGTACCGGATTGGCGGATGGTATTCTTCGGACCCGCGGGGAATCCTTCAAAAGTCATCGGACCTCGAGTCGCTCTCGCATCAGTCTCCTTCTATGCAGGCGTAGTGGTAAGGGCGACGGCGGTTACATAGTGGCACTCTGGAGCTGATCGGTTCCACAAGGCAGGAGGAAACTCTAAAAACGAGAAATAAAAGAGAGGGGCTAAATTGGGATATTTATCGTTTTTATGAAGGTATAAACAAGGGACATATAGGGGAAATCACGAGTTGCCAGCATATCTCGGACTGGTACATTGGGTGGTCTACCTCGGGCCCGAAGGGATTCCTTTAACTGAGACCTGGCGTCACAATACCCGGCGCATACCCAGACAACGTTTTCGATGTCGTGATAGCCCTCGTCACAAGCGCACAGACTACTCTCCGCAAGCCCAATACGCCGCAAATGCGCATCCATGGTGTAGTGATTGGACATAAGTCGGGACATTACGCGAATAAAATCCCGACCCACATCCATCCCCCCGAACCAAGGCTTCGTTGTTACCTTTGGGATAATCGAATGTAGCCATCGTCCAAGTTCCCCATTGCTCCACGAGGTTTGCCAACTGTTGAGCGTCCTCTGACGACAAATACTAAAAAATTCGTTGAAGCAGATTGGTCTTTCGTATATGTCACCATTTAATGCGCCCACCTTTGCTAATGAGTCGGCCTTTTCATTGCCCGGGATAGAACAATGAGAGGGGACCCAAACAAAGGTAATCTGATAAGATTTTTCAGATAACGTACACAAGGACTCCTGTATCATCCCCAGAAAATAAGGAAGTTGCTTTTTAGGCTTCACCGCACGAAGAGCCTCGATAGAGCTGAGGCTGTCCGAAACGATGAAGTAGTGATCTGTGGGCAGAGTGTCGATGATCCCAAGGGTGTACTGAATTGCAGCTAACTCTGCGACGTAAACTGAAGCGGGATCATTGAGCTTGAATGAAGCGGTGATAGTATTGTTGAAGATACCGAAGCCAGTGGACCCATCGAGATTTGATCCGTCAGTGTAAAACATTTTGTCGCAGTCGACTTCTCGGAATTTATTATAAAATATATTGGGGATCACCTGCGGGCGTATATGGTCCGGGATTCCACGAATCTCTTCCTTCATGGATGTGTCGAAGAATACAGTAGAATCAGTATCTAGGAAACGGACACGGTTGGGATTGTACGAAGAAGGATTGATGCTCTGTGCCATGTAGTCGAAGTACAAGGACATAAAACGGGTTTGAGAATTAAGCTCGACGAGCCTCTCGAAATTTTGAATCACCAACGGGTTCAGAATGTCGCATCGGATGAGCAATCGATATGAGAGTTCCCAAAATCGATTTTTTAGCGGAAGAACGCCCGCCAGCACTTCGAGACTCATCGTATGGGTCGAGTGCATGCAACCCAAGGCAATGCGCAAGCAACGATACTGGATTCTCTCCAGTTTGATGAAGTGTATGTTCGCAGCGGAGCGGAAACAGAAACACCCGTACTCCATCACCGACAATATCGTTGTTTGGTACAACCTGATCAGGTCTCCTGGGTGAGCACCCCACCATGTTCCAGTTATTGTTCGGAGAAAATTGATCCTTTGTTGGCATTTCTGTTTCAGATACCTAATGTGACATCCCCAGGTATCTTTACAGTCGAACCAGACCCCGAGATATTTAAATGCGAAAACCTGGTTGATCGTTGCACCCATTAATAAAAGCTGGAGTTGCGCTGGCTCACGCTTCCTAGAAAAAACAACCAACTCAGTTTTCTCCGTGGAGAACTCAATACCCAGCTGAAGAGCCCAAGCAGACAAATTGTCCAAGGTATTTTGTAATAATCCTTGCAAGTCGGCAGCTTTGGGCCCTGTAACAGAGACCACCCCGTCGTCTGCAAGTTGCCTTAGCGTGCATGAATTGGCAAGACAATCGTCAATGTCATTCACGTAAAAATTGTAGAGCAGGGGACTTAGACATGAGCTCTGGGGAAGACCCATGTAGCTAAATCGCGATGTTGTTAAATCGCCATGCGAAAAGTGCATGTGCTTTTCAGACAACAGGTTTAGCAAAAAGTTATTTAAAATTGGCGAAAGACCATGCTGGTGCAGCTTCTCTGACAGAATGTTGATAGAAACTGAGTCAAAAGCCCCCTTAATATCCAAGAAGACTGATGCCATCTGCTCTTTGTTAGCATAGGCCATTTGGATTTCTGTAGAAAGCAACGCAAGGCAATCGTTCGTCCCTTTGCCTTTGCGGAAGCCAAATTGTGTATCTGACAGTAAGCCATTTGCTTCAACCCAATTGTCGAGGCGAAACAAGATCATTTTCTCGAATAACTTCCGAATACAGGACAGCATTGCAATCGGCCGATACGAGTTGTGGTCGGAGGCTGGTTTTCCTGGTTTTTGGATGGCGATGACCTTCACTTGCCTCCATTCATAAGGGACAATGTTACCCTCAAGAAACTTGTTAAATAAATTCAACAAGCGCCTTTTTGCAGTGTCAGGCAGATTCTTCAGCAAGTTGAATTTGATTCTGTCTAACCCTGGGGCGTTATTGTTGCACGATAAGAGAGCCAGTGAGAACTCCACCATCGAAAACGGTGTTGCGTTCGCGGTATCGTGAGGAGACGCGGCGCGGCACGTTTTCTGTACCGGGACAGAGTCCGGACAGATCTTCTTGGCGAAAGCGAATATCCAACGGTTTGAATATTCCACGTTCTCGTTGGTACTATTACGGTTACGCATACGTCGAGCCGTATCCCAAAGAGTGCTCATCGCTGTTTCTCTCGTCAACCCGTCGACGAACCGGCGCCAATAACTGCGTTTTTTGGCTTTCATTAGACTCTTCATTCTCCTTTCTAACGACGCGTACTGTAGATAGCTAGCGGGTAACCCGTCTTCCCGGAAGGCCTTATATGCAGTGGACTTTTCCGCGTACAGCTCTGAGCACTCTTTATCCCACCACAGGGTGGGAGACCGTCCATGGGTATTCGCGCTGGGTACTGGTTTAGTCTGAGCTTGATTCGCACTGTCGAGAATCAAGCCAGCCAAAAACCTGTACTCTTCCTCCGGAGGAAGTTCTTGAGTGGATTCGATTTTAACGGATATCGCGGTCGCGTAACTCTTCCAATCAATGTTCCGTGTGAGGTCATACGAGACATTGATTGTTTCCGATGGTCTTGAACCGTTAGCAATTGAAATCACGATAGGCAAATGATTGCTACCGTGGGGATCAGGGATCACCTTCCACATGCAATCTAACTGTAGCGATGTCGAGCAAAGCGACAAATCCAACGCGCTTGCGCGTGCTGGTGGTGTAGGAATCCGCGTCATTTCTCCCGTGTTTAAGATGGTCATGTTGAAATTATCGCAAAGATCTTGGATTAATGTTGATCTATTATCGTCATGAAGACAGCCCCATACCGTACCGTGCGAGTTAAAGTCTCCCAGAACTAGCCGCGGTGCCGGTAAGGATTCCGTGATATTACAAAGCGTTCGGTGCCCTACCGAGGCTCTAGGAGGAATGTAGATGGAAGCAATGCAAAGGTCTTTACCTTTGATTAAAACTTGACAATTTCAATGCCTGGTGTCGAAGGGAGGTTAATTCGGTTGAAGGAATAGCATTTTTTGATCCCCAAAAGTACTCCTCCATAGGGGTTTTCTCGATCCAGACGAATTATATTAAAGTCGTGGAAGTTGAGATTTATATCGGAAGTTAACCAAGTTTCACATAATGCGAAAGCATCACATTTTAAACTATTTAGTAAAAATTTAAAGGAATCGATTTTCGGGAGGATACTTCTGCTGTTCCACTGTAGAACAGTGATCGAATCGGTGACCTCGTTCGATGACTTAGCCATCGAAGGATACGATCGCTGCAAGGAGGGGCCATTTAGTAGTCAACTGCTTCAAAAATGTTTGCACTATAGGGAGAAAACGTATCAGAAGGCTTTTAAGAGGATCAGTAACATTGAAAGCTGTGAAAATTAAGTCCACTATGTCAGAAAATTTCATTAGTCCGCTACTGGACTGAGTATCTGTTTGAAAAAAGGGGACACTTGGGGTTTTTGATGTCCCTGGAAGTGGTGGGTACTCCTTGTTAGAATTAATATTTCCAAGTCCTGGAGCAAATTGCTTCGGCTTTTGTGCATCACTTCCGTTGGATTTATTGATTGTAGTTGGCGCACTCTGAGTGGACGACACCTTGGCACTCTTACGAGGCAATGTAGGGGAAGCTGGATTTCTCCTCTTCCTGGATTCCCCTGGGTTAACCAAAGATGTTCCCTCTCGTGGGTCGTCAGATTCTTGCTCAACGTTAGCCAAACCAGCATAGGGATTTTCGGACAGGGCAGATGGCGAAGCATTCTTTAGCATTTCTGCATAAGAACGCCTTGAGCGTTCCTTAAGGGAGCGCTTAATTTTATCCCCGCGCTGCTTGTACGCAGGACATGATTTAAGAGCATGTGAAGGGCCCCCGCAGCAAATACACTTTTCAGTTTCTTTGTCGCAAGAGTCATCCTCATGCTCTCCTTCGCATTTGCCGCATCGTTTCTTATTTCCACAATATGTGGCTGTGTGGCCCAACTGTTTGCAATTGCTGCAGCTCATGACCCGCGGTACAAACAGGCGAACTGGTAGGCGAACCTTGTCAAGGAGGATGTAGTTGGGAAGAGAGGACCCGGCGAATGTCACCCGAAGCGAGCCTGATAGAGAGTAGGTAGTCTTACCTCCCTCGGTGTTTGCGGTATACAATTGTTTGCATTCTAAGATCTTAATCTGTTCAAGAGAGGGGTCCTTAAAGCAGCCAACCCCGTGCTCCAACAGTTCTTCGCATTTCAGGCCCGGTTCGGACATTACCCCATCGATTTCACAGGCCACACAAGGCACGTACGCTTTAAATTCCCGCGTAAAGCGCTCACAGCAAGCAATCGCGTTTGCCTGGCCGAGATCATTCACTAGAACACGTATTTTGTTTGCCCGAACACGTGTTATCTGAGTTACGGCCGGGTAATTAGCAGTCAGATCTCGAGAAAGTTTTAATATATTAACCGGTTTCTCTCCGGTCCGAAAATATACCACCCATGGCCCAGAGGAACCTTCTGGGTACTGCTTTATACGGGGAGCAATGCGAGTGTTAGGGGGATCAGGGACTTCCATGATTACATCAGATGGTATTTCGCCCTCGGCCATTTAAGCACGAGGGCAGAGCGTTATATAAACGGGAATGTGTCTTATTATTTGATTACAAGGTAGAGTAAAAGTAGGGAAAAGGAAAGAAAGCAAACGAGGAAAAAAAATAAAGAAAAACTTATCTGCAAACAACGTCGATTGTTCCGCACCAGCGAAAACAATGTACTGGATTTACTGCCGGCACCAGCAGAATGGCAGCTAACGAACGAACAAAGGATGACCTTGACTCACTGAAATTTACACACCGAACACCACTGTGAAATATAACGATCCGTTCCGTTCAAAGGTTGGGAGACGTATGATCTCTCTACTCCTTGATGTAAAAATAAGAAGCTATAAGTGAAACCTAGAACAACTGTGTCCATGATCTAAGCGGTCAACTGCTACGTATGTAAATATCATTAAAGTTCCATCAACCTATTGCACAGTTCAGAAACATTTGGGCAAGTATTATAAAGGAACTTCTGAAGACGATTTCCATCCTTGTCGAATAAATAGTTGAGCAAAAATTATTGATCCGAATCAAACATGTCTTCGGAGTTACAGTGTACGTTGTGCAAACAGATTGGATCACTGTTTTAAAGCTTCCAATCCGTAAATTTATTTCCCAGTATTGACGCCACTCTTGGGATTCCCTACTTATTTCTGACATTAGATGGATTGTAGCAGAGTGATGCACTTTCTAATGTGTAGTATGCAAAAGAATGAAACTATCATCACGAAATCTCACATGCTTGTATAAACGAAATCGACATCATTGAAGCCGATCGCAGAGCAGTGGAAGAGGCGTTTGCCTTTTAAAAGGGTAGCTTCGGGAATCGACCTGACTTTAAACTGTGAAAAGAAAAAAAACTTCTAGAATTAGTAATTGGTAGACATTTTAACAGGGAGATCAGTAGCCTACAGACACGTACAAAACTGGTTCTATACAAATCTCGGATACTTGTTGGAGACTATCGTTGAAGAATAAACCATAAACTGTACCAAGAATACACCCATGTTGTCATCCATAGGTAGCACGGAATACTACAGTGGCATGGAGTATGAATTTCGGCAGAAAGACAAGCTAAAGTTATATTCAGGAAAGATCCTTTAGGATAGTTTTGTTACTTTTATATACATCATAAGGTAATTCTTATGAATTTCGCTATACGTTTTGCCTGAGTGTAGAAGAGATCGTTCACTTCCCGCACTCGCTGTGTGCAATCGACGAAGGCGGCGAATGACCTTCAGGGTCAAAGCCAATTAAGCAAAGAACAACAACAATTGAGGAATATGTACGTCCGACTGACAGAAAAGGAGGTTTTTCAATGCTGCCTAAACCAAACTATGCAAAATTTTCATAATGTTTTGACGAAAATGTACGAAAAGTTCGACCATCAATTATGACTAAATCTTAACCAGCTCACAACATTAACCAGACCCGATTTTATGTTTCGGATTTTCATTTTCACGACTTTGCCATACAAAGGGCAACTTAAATTGAGTGGAGTGAAAGAATATTGAGCGTAATATCGCGATGCACTGAAAATTCGCAACAAATTGTTGATCAACTACTAGGTCACACTATGTTCGAAGCAAAAAACGCATGGAAAGTAATGAGAAAAAAGTACGATTCGGGAACTCCGATTAAAATTATGCCCGCTATAGCGTTTCGCAAAAGTCTGATCATGATCATACCACTAATTCTCAACTCTCAGATTTTAATCATTATGCCGTTTAGCGCACGCCAACCCGACACTCGATGGCGGATCACCACTGCCAGTAGATAATTCACCAGATCAACCACCGACTTGCTGTATGCAACATACCGGTGCACCTGCCTTAAGCTAGGTTACCACCTTTGCGCAGAAAGAACATGCAAGCAAGCATTGTGAAGTTTTGTTGAAACTACTTTGTGCCTATCATTTTTCTACCTCATTTGGGGGCGGTGTAATTGGCTGATCTTGCTCTTACAGTAAAAAAAAATATTGCAATTTAGAACCAACCGTAAAAAGTAGCATTTATGCTCTCTATATTTAGACAGAAAACAGACTGAGAAACAGCACCTTTTGTGTAACACGACGTACTTAGTGTAGGGCAGTAACGCGCGAGTCGAAATAGCAAAAAACTGATAATTTTATTTTGCTAGTGGTGCTTCTAGGTAACCTTTTGTGCTAAATCCTAGTTAAAAGTGGATCGTTATTATTATCCATATTTTCAATATTTTACCACTTTTCGTCATTTGCTAATAAGCAGGGCGCAGACAAGAGAACATATTTGGTGTGCTGGTGATTTACTTTGAAGACATATTCAAAGAAGAGTTTCATAACGGATGAATTTTGAAGTGATAAACGAATTAGCAATGAATATGACTGACTTCACTTCGAACCCGATCGTTTAGTTATAAGTTGATGCTAGTAAATCAAATATCTATATGTATTGCAATTTGAATCAATTGACCACCCCTAGCGAACACATCAATCCAAAAGTTCACTACTGAGATCATAGATAACTAACTATACTACCACCTTAAAGTTTCCCGACGCCATCATAGGAATATTCCTACCGTACAATGGAGCTAGTTCAGGTACACAACAATTTCTGCATCAGCTGGAAATGAGGTACCTATCAAGATAATGTGTGGATAACATTTTCTAGAGCGCGCATTTATGTCAATTAGGTTATCTTCTTATTTCCTACTAATGAGGCATAAATTAGCAGCCACCGCTGCATCATCACTGATAGATGATTGGGGTAGCCATGGTGGTTGATGATCATGGTGATGATGATGATGAAGACGATAATGTGATGTGGTTGGCGGCGTGTGTCTAGGAAAAGTGCATTCATGGTGAATATTTGCTGTTTACGAACAAGCATGCCGAGACCAGCAATAAGTGGAGATTAACAGTTTTTCGTGGGGAGATAGGAAAACTCTAGTGACTTGTGAGCTGCGGTTCGCCGGTTCACTAGTAATAACCATTAATCACTCTATCAGCTGTTGTTTTTGTTTGCCATTACGTAAATGGCAATTTGAGTGGGCTGCGAGAGCATGTATTTAAACTCTAGGTTAATGGCTGCGATCCTGGCTGCTGGGATTTGATTGGAGCAGATCGCCTTATCACAGATAACAGACGTTTAGGCTAGAACAAAATTTCTTCAAAAACCTGTGTAAACTTTCAAATTGATATACGTTGAAAATCCGTGTTTCACTATTGCCATCTGCGCAACTGTTTGCTACACGTGTTTGACAGCTGCACTCTAACTGCATTGTAGTGATCACTGCGCCATCTGCAAACTTTTGCCAAACATGTTTCAGATGTCTGATTTATTCGGAATTTCAGCAGCGGGTATTTACACACGATTCAAATCGAGCCTAAACGTCTGTTATCTGTGGCCTTATTAAATAGGGCCTTTGGGTACCATCATTACATATCAAATCCCAAAAATGATACCGTGGTGACTCAAAATCCGGCCATCTTGACAAAATTTTACATTCCATATAAATATTATTTTGTATGAAACAATTGTACGAAAACACACTACGACATGTATGCGCCTAATGACAATTTTAACAGAAAAAATAGGGGCGTTTCCAAACAATTATTAAAAATAAAATATTGTCTCGTGCCCTGTACTGAACGGATTTTAAAATAACAGTTTAGCTTGCCTTTTTTTGAACGGTCGTCTCAACCGACACTGTATGGCAGATAAGCGTTAATAAAAGGAGAAGAATCTTCAGTGTTCGTTAGAATTTAATCAAATATGTTTGAGCAAAAGTCTTTCCAATATTCTGTGGCTGTAGTCCACTAAGAGGTTGAGAACGGTCTATTGTCTTTCTCCGGACAAAACCAGCCTAAAGATCTTGTGGCATCCGAATTTTAACCACGAATATCCACAACATTGAAAAAGCTAAAAATAATCAAGCTTAGGAGTTTTTCTCGATATTGAAGGTGCTTTTGACAACGTGTCTTTCGAATCCACAAGAAAATCACAAGAGTATGGTGAACCTTTATTTATAACGAACTGGATACACGCAATCCTTAGCAACCGATATCTGTACTCATCGTTAAAACAAGTGAGATGAGGAAACTGAGTGCCTGCGGATTTCCTCAAGGTAGTTTTCTGTCACAACTTCTATGAACCATTGCTGCCGTTGGCTTTTTGAGGAAACTTAATGAGCTTGGGTTTCCGATACATGGTGTCGTCGACAATTATCATATAATTGTCACCGGAATGCACATTAACACACTGATTCTTGACTCAAAACTAACTTGATCTGCACCCATCTATTTTAGAATCAACAGAGCTTGCTTGGCCTTCGGCAAATATTCGAGACTCAAACCCAAGAATATTCAGTGGATCTACAATTGTAAGACCAATACTGGCATATGGGTGCCTTATCTGGTGGCAAAAGGAAAAAAATGAGAATCCAATCAGAGTTAATGGTCTTAATAGTGATGGCTTGTTTGTTCTCAACAACACCTACTGCTGCTCTAGAGGCATTCTTGAACATAAAACCACTATATGTGTTTCTGAAACAAGAAGCACTTTCTTGGGCATACCATCTAAAGGTTACTGGGCTTTGGAACGGTAACTTAATAGATCGTGCAACTATAGCCACACAAGACTGTGGCCCCAAATGGTTACTTGAGATGAGTAAACTCTTATTCCCAGTGATCTTATACTCACCACGTTGTTTTCCTTCTAAAACTTCTAAACCTCGCGAGGAATGGCTGTCTGGCTGGATGGAGCGACAACTTGAGGAATATGTAATTTGTCATACTTACGGTTCTTTGATGCAGGGCCGAGTCGGTGCTGGAGTATATTGTCGTGAATTGAGCTTAAACCAATCCGATTCGCTTGGTACTAAGCAGAAATCTTCGCGATTTTGTGTGACGTACAAGCGACACTTCAACACGGTGATTGCTGCAAAATAATTTATTTATGTTTTGGTAGTCATAACGACGCACTTAGTTCAACATATTCGAGTTCGAAACTAGTAATCGCATGTCGAGCTCAAATCGAAGAACTTACTATTTCAAATGCTAGCTACCTTTTAAGGATATCCGGTCATTCCAGTATTCTTGGAAATGAACTGGCGAACGAATTTGCTAGAGTGGGCGCTGCGACTAACTTCGTAGGTCCAGAACTAGTTCTACCACTGTCGATACGTTGGATAAAGCATGAGATTTACAACCATTGGCGTCATAACAAAGACTTTTCTGCCGGATTTGAGTCCGAAAATGTCGAAGAACCAATTTTACTTCATTTTTCCATGCAGAATTCTAGTTAGACTACTGATTGGACATTTCAAACTCATTTATCACATGGCTATTTCTCAGCGTTCTGAGTATCATTCGTGTGATTTTTGATTACGGAACCTTTTATATTTTGACATGTAACTGCCCTGCAGTAATGCAATTACGTATCCAAATTTTTGGTTCTCCATACATAGATGAACCTATTTAAAGGGAGCAAAAACTCAAGGATATGTTGTTGATGCTAGCCTAGTGTGGTGAAGAGCTACAGGCTTTATCAGTACGGTTCATTATTCATTCGGGTATGAAGAAATCAGGCCATTTACTGTTAAGTGTTGTGATTGTATTGTGTTATCATTTTCCATTTCCCTACCTTAGTCTTTCATCTCTCTTTCCCTTCCAATTAGATAAATGATAAGACGACATGGCAAGACACAAATTACTGAATAATACGGAGAACTTGCCGATCAATACAATATATAGCACGCTTATAACTCCGCTATTACTAATGTAATTATTTATACAGCAGCTGATTTGGAAATGTCTAACTTGAATATTGCTAATAATTTAATTGGAGATTACAGATTACACTGAATGCTATTGCTAAATAGGTCAATGTTAAAAATTTCTAATTGCTTACTTATAACTAGTTTTAGTTTAGTGGAAGTAGTAAAGGCAGTTTCGTTGAATTTGTTACAACATCTGTCTACCGGATTGTTCTAGCCATATGCTGTACGGTACCTAGGAATCCACAGAAGCAGACGTTGGCAATATTTCGAGGTACTGTTGCGATGGATAGACAGGAGGGTTGATAAATGCATCTCGGGAGTGATATGCAAAAAGGTTCACCGACTCGGCAGTGGACTGTGAATTTTTGTACCGGGCTGTTTTATACTGCAGTTCAATCTGACGAAGAACAGTTTTGTTGTTGTCGGTCCTATGGTGTAAGTATCGCTTTCGTTGTTTCCGGAGTACGTTGCGTAGGCGAACAAGCTCGGAATTCTACCACGGAAACTTATAATCTGCTTTTCTGCTGAGACGTTTTTTAGAAACATTACGGCGAAGAATCTCATATATGGCATCATAGAACGCCGCAACTGCCTGATCTACGTCATTTCCAACCAGCATCTCACGCCAATTGAATGCGCCAATGGCCATTGAGACTTCATCGAGGTTGCATCGAGTAAAGTTAAAGCTGAGATCGTCGTTGATTGTATCAAAAGCGTCACTAGCATCAGAACGCGCATCATATCTCAAAACGCAGGGTTTATGGTGAGGGTCTACCTTCAGTATAGATGCCGGAGGCTCAATCAGTTCGAACACGTCCGTGTCGTTGACGATGGCTAAATCAAGCGTCCGTCTATTCACGTTGCTAAGAGAGCAGATTTCATACAAACCACCAGCGACCAGCGTTTCTGTGATAGCCATCTCTTGTTCCGATGTTGCATTTTCAGGAATGTAGCACTTTAGGTCGTCATCAAAGATCCACCGAAGATGAGGAATATTGTAATCGCCTACAACAAGTACATTGTCTTGTCGGTTGGTCCTCTCTAGAATATTCTGGACCGCAGAGGAGAGAAATTTATACATGTCAAAATCGCTGTTCGGTCTCAGATAAATACAGCAAACATATAAAGATCGGCCTGGTGGTGAAACACGTACAACAACTTGTCCCAAATGTTCACATCCAGGCAACTTTAGTACAGTTCGAGTTAGATTTTTCTTTATCGCTATAAGAACACCACCTCCGCGGCTTCGATGACTTGTGGAAGAGTTGCGATCGTATCGGTAGATTGCGTAGTTCGTCGATACCTCAGCTTTTAAAATGTCATCACGTAGCCAGGTTTCGGTGAGAACACGGCAATCATGTGCTGTATGCGACGGTGTGCTATGGACCAAAAGGTTTTCAGGGAGCGGATTAGCACTTAAAGCAACATACTCGCCTGAGAAGGGAGTTCAGAAGACCCCCTCACGATCTCCGAACGTAGGGCCGGGATTGTAGTCGATGGCACGCTAGAAACCGAGTGATGTTCAGAAAGTGGAGTACGAAAACCGTCTGTGCCATGTGCGTTCTCAGAATTACGGACTCGATAATCGGTAGCACCAAAAGTAGCGTTGAGGCGCCCTGTATGCCGCCCGAGGGTCCCACCCTCCATTAAAGAGTGAGTTAATTTAGTGTTATACTCGGCTATTGATGTGCTGCTATTCCTAGCGGGGTTATAGGTGTTGGAGTTAGGTCCGCAACGAGAGATTGCGAGCGTGCGAGAACGTTCGAAGGAAGATCTTGCAAAATAGAACACGTTCCATAGAAGGGTAGACTGTTGGCAACATCCCTGAATTTTATTGAAGTGTTTGTTGCATTGTCGTTGTTTTTATAGACAAAAATATGTGAAGTAAAAAAAACCCGCCTACGAGGTAAATTGGCAGTATGTGTGAATACGCAAGAAAATAAGCAATCAAATGGAAATTCAATTACTTCAGGGGCCCTCATGGAATGTGCTGAAAGTCTTTTTTAATGGCATATTCGTTTTTGACAGTGCACTACACCGGTGTAGTCGGTGCTACACTCATTCAAACTTGGGTGTAATCAGTCTATCTCTTTCTTTGCACTACACCGGTGTAGCACCAAGAAAAAACGAAAACGCCATAAGAAAACTGTATTTTAATCGACATTTGCTATTATATTTCAATCTCAGTACCCCGGCATTTTGACTTCGACGCGTACTCCATATTAGAAAGCGAATTTTCGAAATTATTCACGCGATTGTGCGAAGTAAATGTCCGCTGCATTGACGAGATACACAAGGAAAGGATTTTCCTATTTTGGAGTGAACTCTAAAAAAAAACCTTTTATGACTATTTTTGCACTTTAGACAGTACAGCCAACTTACCCCATTTTATATTAAAAATATTCTAAAATAGCGTTTGTTCGAAGATAGATGTAATATCTATAGGGATACTGAAAGCTCTTTTCACGCAGTATCCAAAAAAATATTCATTCGACAGTCTGAAAATCGCCCCAAATAACACAGTGTTTAAAATTTAGAAAATTTACTTTGTATGCTCGAAAACACAATATCACCCACATCTTCCACATAACAAAATATTTTGCAATAAAAACACATTGCATAATGGGTTTCACATAACTTGAGGTACACAACGAGAGGTAGCGCTATATATCTAATAGAAACGGAGAAAAAGGGATTCCGTCAACTTACTCCAACCGCCAACTAGCCCCGAGCTCCCCTACTCTTGTTTTTTGACATTGTAAATGTCTTACGATGTTACGTTTTTGCATCACTATTTTGACGCCAATAACTTTGTTATTTATGATCGGATTTCCGTCTGTTTACCAAACTCAGTTTTACCAGGAATCAGCTGAAATTATGTTTTATGGCTATATTGTTTTGGCAATAGCACACTATTGAAAAACAAGCAAAATTGAATAGATCTCGGAAAAGTGAAACCTCCCATAAATCAATCTTTCCCTGGCAGGGCCGTCAATCAGATACGGGAGGCAATTTTTGGAGTGCCGCGTGTTCGCCTGCGTCAGTCGTTGCTCGATTTTTGCACGAGCAGAACCTGGACAATAATGTCCGGACGATGCGATAAATGGGACATGGCAGTGACGGCATGGCAAACTTTGCATAGACAAACTAATTCGTGTATTAAACGTTTCAAATCGCACAGCACGGTGAAGAGCACGCGATACACTTTGCGCAATTGCACACAGTAAAAAAACTGGTGCGATAAGTTCGAGTCGTGTATACACGATGATTGGCAAAGTGGGTGGCCTTTTGTTTGCTCACTGCAGGGTGCGACGGGTTTTATGCCACTTGTGAGTTTACGTTGGGATTGGGACAAAGGGGACAAATTCGGTTAATGAGACGCCAAATGTTTTTGGTGGTTGGATTGTGCGCAAGTGTGAGCCGATTGGCACATACGTTTTATATTTCGTATATACGTTGTTTTTGGCACTAAGACATCTGGCATGTTTCTTTATGTTTAAAGCACGGGCGAACTTAATTGAGTTTGTGTCTACTGAAATGCGGGGGTGTGTTGAAGAAATTGGTGGGTAAGCGGGGGTTTCAGAATTGATTTTTGCTTTCAAAGGTGAAACTAAAGCGATCTTTCGTAGTTAACCTAAAAGTAAAGCCATCTGACGAATAGAAAAAATATCAGTTATTATCCCAGTTTTGTAAGCATTAGTATTTTATATTGTTCAAATTCCGTTGGGCATACTAAGCATATATTTTATATAGGAGGTTCAAAACAAAACTGAACGTTTTGTTTTATTATTATTTCAAACATTAAAATTGTTATACGCTTCCGTTTTCTTTGTTGTTTCATTAGAAACACGTTTAAAACTCTTATAGAACAATTCTAGATTCATGATTGTGACAGTTCTATTGTATAAAAATGAAAATTTAAAAACTGGAACTTTAGTATTGGGAAGTGAATTTTTACTATAACGTGATAGTTTTGTAACATATTATGTAAAAAGAAACCACGGCGTAGAAAAGCTTTTGCAAATGCCTTGTCAAATAAACGTTTTATTAAAAATAATTAATTATGGATAATTTTCTTGTAAAATAATAATTTATATTTGGTTGGGCTTACCCTCAGTAGAGCGCTGAGTGTATCGATTATATTTCACAAAGTTGCTAATTGTAATCGATTAATGCTAAGAGATAATTAATTAATTGAAATAACCGTTTAGATTAAAAGCATAGCAGAGAGCACTAGAATTTATAATTTTGCTATTTTTATTTTTTTGTCTGAGGGTAAATAATAAATTATGTTTACGCGAAGGATGTATAAAAAATTGTAACATATGGAAACAATGAGTAAACTAGTATGTGCCGTAATCTGTTTTTACTGAAGACACGCACGTCTTCCAATAGTTGCATTTTCAATGTCACCGTGGTTGTGTCCTTTAATCTTTTTATTTGGGAACCAAACGAAACACTGTTCATGATTTCAGGATCATAATCGCGATTTTCGTAATTTCTATTCACGTTACCTTGATATTTTAGTCATGAATAAAGTGATTCATGTTAATGATTTCAGGATATTAGTCAGGTTTATGATCATGTTTATAATCACGAGTAATGTGATTTATGTCTATGATTTGAGGAACCTTGTCATGATTATCATTATTTATATTCACGTTGTGATGCTTTAGTCACGAATGGATATTTATGTTTATTTATGTTCATGATTTTAGGATCTTAGTAATGAGTTTTGATATTTTTGTCAGGAGTTGTGTAATTGCCGTAATAATTTCAGGATCTTAGTCACGATTTTTAAAATTCTGTTCGCGTTATCGTGATATTTCGTTGTAGAGCTTAACTTCGAATTTGACACCTGGAGTAATGTGACTCATGTTCATAATATCAACAGTTTTATCAAGGTATTCACGAATGGTAAGTTGTGATTATTATACTAGGCCTCATGAACCAGTTCACGAATACATGACTAGTATTTTATAATTTTGTGATTTATTTTACGGGCACGCATGGCCAGTCGTGATTATTATACCAGGAATCATGAAACAGTTAATGAACACATGATTAGTATTTCATGTTTTTTTACTATTTCACGAGCACGAATGGTAGGAAGCATGAACCAGTGCACGATTACATGAGTAATATTTTACGATTTTGTGAATTAATTCACGAGCACCGATATTGAATCGTGGCCAATATATTAGGATTGACAAATTAATTCACGAGGATTGAGTGGATTCATGTTGCTAAATCTATGAATAACATCATGAGTCGACCGTTGATTTTATGAATAATGTTCATAAAGTTGTGAACTAGTTCACGTACATAAAATCGATTTAGTAATGACATGGCGGAAACTATGACAGAAGTTCACAAAACAAGCACAAATATTTGGACTAATAAAAGAGATATGCGGGCGTTGCTAAAGGGAAATTGAACATAATTATAAAACACGTAATTTTTGTTCATGGACCTCTTTTCGTAACGTAAGAAAGTGATAATACTAGAATTTATGGCGCTTTATTCATGATTTTGGAAACAATTTTTTTCCTTGTATAGTTAGGTTTTGCCATGGGCGGCTCCAGCCAGAAGGTAAAGGGGGGGGCACGCTTTCTTGAAAAAATGTGTCTAACGCACGATTTGGAAAATTAAATCTCGAATCTTGGAAACGCATTTTCTGGTAGGCGTGGAGTGTGGCGAAAAATTTGTCAAATGAAACACAGAAATTATTATATGTTCCTTAAGGAATCCTCTAAGGTTTAGTTGAATAGGAGGGGCACGTGCCCCCTGGTGCCACCCCCTGGAGCCGCCAGTGGGTTTTGCTGAAACTGATTCTAAACCGAATTTGCTCCTGAATGAACAATTTAGCATATATCAGGGTAAAAGGTTCATTTTCAAGTCATCTACGCACGCCATGATGTTATTTCGTAGCAGAGGTATTCACAAAAGAGCACGAAGAGGAAATGATCAAATTGGCTTCCTTAGGATACGCATGATTTGATGTTGAAAAGGTAGAACAATGCAGTTCCTAGTCTTACAGATGCACTACGGTTTATGAGATGCGCAAAGATCCATATGGTCAACTAGTCATGGAAACCAGTCCGCCTTAACTTCTTCACAGCGAGTTGATGAGGAACACGATCAAAGCTTTCGAGTAATCCGCATATACCGCATCGATGCGCTGACGTTTTTCTAATCTATCGATAAGTTCAACCCATTCCTCGTCAGGTTTTCTTGTAGGGTGCTTTCTATCAAAGCCATGCTAGTGATGATGTGTTTTATTGCAGGATGTAGAAAAATCAACTGCATACATTTGAAAAAAAAATGAAATGTAACTCCGGATTAAAATCTCTCTGTATTGCACGTTACCACATTAAACTTCGGCGAAATATATTCTCGCCGAGATAGCATCAAAAATTAAACAATTGTACATTTTTATATTGAAAAAGCCACCACAAATCTTATGAAGATTCCCGTGTCCATGAACTCTTGGAAAGGTTATCCAACAACGTTGAAAATGAGTCACACTAATGAGAGCGTGTGTGAGTGATTATCAAGTGAGAAGCAGAAAAAATGCCAAATATTGCACGTAATTGCACCATCTTATAAACACCAAAATACTCGAGCAAAACGAGTGGCAAAAGAGATGAGATGAATTTGGGTCATCGAAGCGTCAACGAAAACAAAAAAATGAATCATTTACACGCAATGTTCTGGTCGAATGATACCTCCATTCGATACTGTCGCGAATTTTTAAATTAATTTCTAATGTGTCGAGATAAGTGTCTCCACAATCGATAGGAAACTTAAACAGTCCATCAAATCTGTACACGAGGGTAGGTGTAAATTATTACGCTAAGCCGCGAAAAAGAACTGGTTTAAATTTAAATGATACCGGTATCGGTTCGGATAAAAAAAACTTGCTTGAGGTTAACAAGTTTGATAAGTAAGAAGTGGTTGTGGAGATCGCCGAACGAGGTTGGCATTGATATTGTGTTCCAAAAAGCTCCTGCTACGCCTACTACCAGCTTTAGTACTGTTCAGAAAACTTACGCGATTGTTCGCTATTGCCATTAGGCTTATCAAGCTGGCTTTGTATTTAGCCGTTTTGACGCGTGAATTTGGAGGAAAACAAATTGCTTACACAGTGAATTTCGCGGCAAACAAACCGCTTCTGGGTTTGAGAGGAGGGTGGTCGTGTCCGTATGTTAAACATTAGACTTCCCAATAGTAGGATGAGTCGTAACCAAAGCCACTATATTTAATCGCAAGTTAAGGTTAATGTGTTGCAATTTCAAATTAGTCATCTTAATTTAATATAATTAACAAAAATATAATTAAAATTTTATTCCTTGATTTCTAATATACCTGAAACTTATTGCTTTCTAATAATTATCACTGTAATATCGCGCTTATTTCCTAGGCAAAGATAATTTTCCTTACCTTGTTGCGCAACCGAAACGGAGCCAATTACCACTTTTTAATGATGATTGTCTAATAAAACGGCAGCAGTCCAATTCTGAGTACAATTATTACGATCCGTTTAACACGCCATGAGTCATTTCGTTGAGACGAAAACCGAGAGTGAAATTAGATCAAATGTTTAGATCTCAAACTCAACTCACTCGTGCACAATTTCGAAAAGTGTAAATTCACATGCACATAAACCAAGGCCAGTAGACATCCTCCCCCCTGGTACCCGGGGCGATGAAAATGTGTTCATTGTCGATCACACACCAGCAGCAGGCAGCAGCAAAGCGATTTACTCAACCAACTTTCGTCACATAGGAGTAGGTAGGTAAGCCACAGTAGGCAAATGTCGTCTCGGATTCATCCTAAAATAGACAAACGATGATTGAGTGGAACATCCAACACACTATTGGAAGCTGAGCAAACAAGCTTGCATAGTGAAAAGATGTACATTGGAATGTGTCGATGGGATCGACACAAACTCGACTCAAATTGATCGGTTCCAAATTTTCAGTCTGGTTGATTTTGTATTTGTGTCTTCAAAGTTGCAGGAGCTGAACGGTCATTAAACGACTCGTTGTTTGACTCCTCAGGCAAGGGCGACCACTGACAGTGAAAAACATCGGTTGCTACCGGATTAATTGGCGACTCGCAACGGCGGGAGACGTGTCCGACAAAAGATTCATTCAAACACTTGTTGAAAATTAGAAAAGAAATTTGGTAGCTATTATTTGCGATTTATATGGTCGACGAGCGTTTAAAATATAAATTGGTTTCACTGCTAGTGTTGGCAGTGGAAAGAAACAGGGGTTCATTGCTTGGGTTGCGTATGTCGCCCGTTTAAGTCCCTTGTATTTTTCAGATTATGCTAACTAGCATTTATTCATATTAACATAAGTCATTATTAACCAATTTTTATAAATAAATAGTCAAACTAATAAATCAACTATTTTAAGTTCAAATACTACGATTTCGTTTTGAATTTTCCAGGACTTTGATCGCGTAAGATTCATTTGTCAAAAAAAATAAACCAAAAGATATTTGCTTTATACACTTTGTTTCATATCTTCTCAGACAAACGGCTCCCTTGTAATCGGTCCTCGGGCTGAACACCGCCTGTGTGTCTCACTTCAGAAGTACCAACGCTCTTTTTTGCTGCAAGTCAAGATACCTGCACGTGTGTTCGAGAGAGCACTTCTTCGAAGTCGATTGCCTATGAGATAATCTGATCCAATGCATGCTGCCAGCACTTGGCCAGCCGCTAGACATTAGATGTGTACCATTGGCCCAATCATGCACAATTCGAGGGGAGTCTTGAAAGTGGCTAGAAGAAGATGGCTACAAGTGCTGTGTTTTCCGCCGTTGCTCTTGTGGAACGACAGCAACCAACCCCCGTACTAGGTCGGTAGGCCGGGACCAGAGTCCCGCGAGGGACTTGTTATTTAGGTGGAAGGCGACCTCGGGAAAAAGTGTACTCATTATGTTATGGAACTTTTCACTTTCGTTTCCAGATACCCAGGGAGCGGGCGTGAATGGAGTCTCGATGTTATTGAACTGACGAATGACAGTTCTCACGGCACTTTTTAGTACCTGTTAGCGACTTGGGTTTATGGCCATGAGAAAGATATATTGAAAAGTTCATTCAGTAGATTTTACGTGTATAATGTAGGAAAGTTGTCAAGCGGTTCTATAAAACTACAGCTATAGGGCAAGTTGCGAGGTGCATCAGTGGCGTCTCTATGCAGGGGCACAGTGCGCTAGGGTCATACATAAATTTCAATTTAAGTGTTTCTAACATCTAGAGTTTATTTTCAAAACCATGTCTAAATGAAAATGTCGATTAAGGCCGTCTAATTGCGGATAGCAGACTGGTGTTCGGATTTTAAAAGTTAAATTATATCATAACCAAGTCACCAGAAGATTGGATAAAATAGTATTATTGGCATAAGCAGCGTCAACGTTATTTATGAATAGCATTTTTAGCCGCCCAATTTTGAAGTAGTGCACTTTTAAGATCGCATGGAGACTGCAAATAACCAATTATAAGCAGCATATGGCTTGCGATCTATGTAGCTCTAGAATACTCTTTAAGCTGTACGCACACGAAGCGACGGGACACTCGCAACAAGAAACATTCACTACATACTCTGAAAGAGTTTACCCATTAGCTGACACAATATCCCACCGTTTCACATAATCACCTTAACGGTATCTGGCTTTATTACCAGAACGTACGTGGTTTGTGAACCAAAATTGACGCTGCTTTTCTTGCTGTACGTGATTGCAACTTCGATGTCATTATTATAGCGGAAACTGGCCTGATAACAGTAGAGATGTCTGTATGATTGAGTCACATATTTCATTGGTGCGTGAGATTTGTGACAAGGGATCAATGGAGGACAGCGTATTGGTTTGCGTAGATTACAATCAACCACGCTTGAGTTGGTTATTGCATGATAACATCATTCAAGATCCGTCTTAATTGATTTTTTAAATCTTAACTAATTCAATGTGCATGCCAATCAAATCTGACGAGCTCTTGACCTAGTGGTCTGCTCGATGAGAATTTCGGTCGAGAAGTCAGTGTCGCCCTCCCCCACCTTCTGCCTGTCGACACGTACCACCCACTGCTAGTTGTCATGATGCATGATGCTAACCCACTAGCAATGCTGAATTATCGCAGAATTGATTTTTGGAGCTGTCTGGATTCGTCAACACATCTAGGAAACAGCAATGGGGATGCAATGACTATAAACTTCTGCTGAATAATTCAGGACTGGTTACAGAATAATCTGCCAGTAAAACGAAAGCCTGTTCCTCCGGTGTGGAGTACGTCGATGCTGCGAGCCCTTCGCCGAAAACAAAATGCATACCAACGCAAACTTCGTGGCAAACGATCGCCGAACACGAGTCACGATTTTTTTTGTTGCCAGTGAAGCATACTGGAATCTCAACGCTATTCTACATAGGTCGTACGTATAATGAGTTCATGTAGGCTTACGAAGTAATCACACAGGATTTTTGAACTTTGTAAATTCTAAAAGGAAAAATTCCAGCGTTCCTTCCAATGTTTACCTCGATGAAAAGCAGCATCGTTTAATGCTTGTGAATTGTTTACCAATCATTTCGCGTCCGTCTTTGCTCCCTGCTCAGCATCTGACCAAGAAACCGATATCGCATCGCATAGTAATTGTTCCGCAAGGTATCACTCATTTCTTGAAGTACCTTTTTGGTTTCATCCGACATGGTAATTGCAGCTGCAAGGAAGCTAAAAAGCTCTTTCTCCCCTGATCCAGATGAGATTCCAGTTGCTGTTTACTGTCGCTTTGGCTGAACCTTTGTCTCGCATCTGCAACCAGTCATTTGACCAGGCTAAGTTTCCCGACGTTTGGAAACAATCCTACGTGATCCCGGTGTTCATATCCTGAGATAAGCGAAACATCAAGCAGTACCGCAGAATAACGAATCTTTCAACTGGATCTAAGTTGTTTGACATTATTGTCAATCAATTCATCCTCAGCCGTACAGCAAGTTATATCTCACCAGATCAACATGGCTTCATGCTCGGGCGATCTGTTATAACGAACTTGCTTGAATTTACGTCAACTTGCATCAATTGCATAGAGAAGAAAACACAAGAGGACACTATATACACGGATTTAAAAACAGCTTTTGACCGAATCAACCATGAGATTCTTCCCAATAAGTTGTACGCTCCTATCTTACGCACAGAACGCTTTGTGTGAAACTGTGCTCTTGTATATCGGCTCCATTGAACAATAGTTCAGGTGTACCGCAGGGCAGCAATATGAACCCACTGCTTTTCACACTGTTTTTATTGATGTAGCTGTAGTGTTAAGTTCCGGGTGCAAGCTCACATTTGCCGACGGCCTTAAGCTGTTATTAGTCATCAAGTTGAAAGCACTATTGGATCGCTTAGTGAGGTGGTGTCGAATGAATCAGTTTACTGTATACATTGCCAAATGCTCAGTGATGACGTTCCATAGGAAGAACGATCCGTTAATCTTCGAACACAGTATCAATGTGGTTGCGGTACAGAGAGTCAATGAAGTCTGTGACCTAGGCGTAATTCTTGATCACAATTCAATTTTCATATGGTCAACACAATTGCGAAGGCATATCGGCAGTTGGGATTCATTGCGAAGATTTCGCGGGATTTTACGGATGTGTACTGTCTAAAATCTCTATACTGCGCATTGGCCAGACCAATTCTCGAGTTTGTCTCGCCGGTTTGGAATCCGCATCACCTAACTTTATGTTAAAAATTGGAAAGAGTTCAAAAACGGTTCATACGTCTTGGCATGATTCGTAAAATTTACCACCGTATCGTGACAGTTATCAGCTGCTCAATCTGGAGACCTTAGAATATCGTCGAGTATCCAGCAAGCTACTATATTGGTGAAAATTTTAACCTTCTTTAGGTGTTGGGGTCAATATGACCCCAAATGTAGATTCAAATTGTGATAACTTTTTAAGTTTTGCACAATGTACGTTTAGAATTTCTTGACTTTTTCTCTTTCAAGGAGAGCAACGATTTTCAATAGATTTCAAAATTTTCGCTCATTCCTGAAGAGCTGTACAAAAAAAATACGAATAACGTGTTAGCGGGTCGTATTGCCCCGATTTCTAACTATGTTTTAAAACACATTTTCAACCAAAAGTATATGAACTGATACTTAATTGTTTGTAGAGTTTCAATTTTCAGTTTCTGGTAAATATTACCGTTTTCACCTGGTTGGTCAGTGGGAATCGGTGCCAAATAGAGTCAGGTTTGGCATCCATAGATGTATGCTGAACCGTCATTATAAATCACAGGTTTATTGACAGAATACTAATAGTAAACACAAACAAAACAGAAATGAGAATGTATATATTAAATTTGTACATAATACGATCTTGGATGTCCCGGATTACGATTCCAATACCGATTCAGGGGGTAAAATAGTGTACCGCCGGAATCCGCCAAACATGACCCCATTCGGCACCGATTTCCACTGATCAATAAGGTGAAAAACGATAATATTTACCAGAAACTGAAAATTTACACTCTAACAAACAATTTAAGTACCAATTCATATAGATTTGGTTGAAAATGTGTCTTAAAACTAAGTTCGAAATCGGGGTCAATATGACCCGCTAACACCTTTTTCGTTACAAAAAGTTAACACCTAAAGATGGTAGGGTTTCAGGGTTCCAACCGCATCATTATGAAAAGATTTTTGAAAAAATTAGAACGGGACTTCACAGTTTAAAACCAAATTTACGTGAATTTTTTTATAAATAACATCTTTTAGATTAAAATGGGCATCTTTGATCAAATTTTCCCAACGAACTGGGCTTGGGAGCAGAACAAATAAAAAGGTGGCAGGGCTACAGAGTTCCAACCACATCAATGTGAAAATATTCTTGAAAAAATTTGGAACGGGACTTCACAGTTTAAAATTAATTACATCTTTTAGGTGAAAATGGCCATCTTTGATCGAATTTTACCAACGAACAAATAAAAAGATGGCAAGGCTTCAGGGTTCCAACTACATCAACTACAATAAAAAGGTGGCAGGGCTACAGAGTTCCAATCACATCAATGTGCAAATATTTTTGTAAAACAATTGGAACGGGACTTCACAGTTTAAAACCACAGTTTCGTTATAACTTATGAAAAGGTCATAATAAAATAATACACTTTTTAACAACATTCAATTAGCTAGAGATTACTGAGTAGGGAAAGTTATCAAAATTTAGAGCCATAGTACTCAAGTGAGAGCAAGGATGTGAAATATACAGATCGGCAAACTCGAAGTGGCAGGGTCATTAGAAACAGGCTTAAAATCATACAGGCTAATCATTTGTCTTATGCTGACAGCATAACTACGAATCACTCAAGTCTACCAACCTGCTCCTGGTAAAGACAGACTTTTTCCGGTTCAGGAAAACGTAGTAAATTAACTAAATAGTACCTTGTTCCCCCCTTTTGTGTACTAAACTATATTGTTAGCTTTAAGATAACCGTAAAATATTTCGTAAAATACTATTACTCCCCCTCTTGTATATCAAAGTGAATCCCTTGTTTTAAATTTTTTCATAAAAAAATCTTTTGGCCCTCTTTTGTATATTGAATCTTATTTCTAGTCTTAAGATAGCTGTAAACTTTCTTTTCCTTTGTAAAAAAAAAATATTTCAACATTGTAACCTCCTAGTTTTAAGATATCCAAATGTAAAAACAAAAGCATTTGGCACCGCCAAGCTAACGCATTTGTGCCTATCAAATAAACGAAATGAATAAAAAAAAAAATAAATAGTACCTACATTTTAAATAATAATTACCATCTCCATACTACCTATTTTTTATAGTTGGTCCCAGTGAGTCTAGGTTTAATTCGAGTCAAGATCATTCGGATGTTCTAAAATGAAAAATTCAAGCCTTTCTTCGTAAGGGAAATGGCTCGCAAAATCTTAAACTGAGGGTTCAAATTTAACATATGTCCTTCCGCCAGTCGCGTAATTTTTTACATTTAGGCGACCGTTTGAAGCTCTAAGATGATTGCATCTGAATTTCAGGACATTGTGCACTACGCGACTTCCGGAGACTAAATTCTAAAAACCAAATGATTTTATTTCAGAATCACAAAATTTCTCCGTAATCAAAGAGAGCTCATAAAAATATTATTAGTGACAACAAGAAGAGAGTTGTTCCTTTTTTGGAGTTATGCTGAGTTAGTGAAATCGTTAAAAGTGATTAAATCAACTGTCTCAAACGTAATAAAACGTTCTGGAAAAAACAAGTTGGAAACCGCAGCCGTTACAAAAAAGTGGTCAGTTATTTCAAGTGGAACCCCGACCTATCCATTCGAGTTGTCGCAAGCTAGTTGAGAATATCGTCTACAACTGTGTTTTGAGTCAAAAACGAGCCGGACTGTAGACTTATAAGAAGATAGTAACTCCAAACCACGACAGTAAACTAAACCGGATGCTACATACGAAGTTCGATTGCGTGGTAATCGACTAAGAAACCAAGACAGATTTCAAACAAGGTTTCAGGTTCTTAGGCAGAAGCTCTATACGGCATATAAGAGATTAATGGTGTCAGACATGTTCCTGCATATGAAAGTACCGAAAAACGATAGGAAATATCTGGTTTGGCAGACTATCTGTACTTGTGGCTTGAAAAGCGACACTTGACTAAGAAATTATACTAACCATTTTTTAGTATTGCTTTGTTCGTGTTTATATGTTTTCAGCAAAGTTTCGTAAAATTATAATACCAGTGGCGGATCCAGAGAGGGGTCTTGGGGGTCCGGACCCCCCGAAAATTTTTAACTTCATGAGAAATTTTAAAGTAGTTTCTATTTTAAATTCATTCTAAATTCTAAAACATTTCAAATCAGATTCGTTCACTAAAGCTGATTTTAATTAAATGAGGGTATTACATATTACGTATTGTACAATGAACATTTCAAAATCGAAATTTTGGACCCCCTCCGAAATTTTTTTCTGGATCCGCTCCTGTATAATACACATCTACATCTGTTGGGTACTCCCAAATTCAGAAATCTTTTTTATTTAGCCGTAAAACATTTTTAATTCCATTATTACCTAGGTTCTTTCCTGAAAGTTGTGGCTGCTAACAGATTACATAACTTTGCAGAGTACACTATTTTGTATAAATGTCAATTTTGGGATTAAAATGATAATTTTGATAAAAAAAATGCTTTCCTCAAAATGATTATTTAAAAAAAAAGTGAAACATTGTCAACCAATAATAAACGCGATTACATCGTTGTAGTTTGTTGCATAAGTAGGTGAAATGATTATCGAGACTTTGTGGAAACTGTATGTTCACCTGCTTCTCTATGCTGTAGTTTTCTAAGTATTCCGCATATATTATATGATTATGTCTCGAAACTGACGTCACAGTAAATTAGTCTTTTCGGTAAAGTATGCAATCCGCTAGTGTGCGAAACTTGCTAATGTATGTTAAGAATCAAATTCTGCTGCATGTAACTCGGTTCCAGTGAGCCGTAAAAATTTAAATTAGAAGAAAAAACAGCAATGGACATCGGCGTCATAAATTTCACCAGCAAATGCATTCATTCTACAAACCTAGACGAACAAGATTAACATAACCTATATCAAAACAGCCGCCACGAATTGTTCAGCTTACAAACGGACGAAGCAAAGATGATGCTAAAACTAAATAGCCTTGCATTGAACGTGCCTGATTTGCAGGCTTGATTGAACAGGACCGTGGCGGCGACATTTGGCATTTGAAATCGTCGCGGGCAAAAGCATCTTCGCGTGCAAGATCATCGTGCGTCGCGACCAGCATTGCGCCAGGGGTGCAGAAAACCTTCTCGCTTGGCAAGCACTTACATTCGAAGATATTGCCTTCTTCACTCGAAAAAAGTAATAAAATACGAATAGTGCAAAGCAATCATTTGTGAGAAGTTGCTAAAGCAATTAAGGTTGCAGAACAGATTGGCGGGAAGTATATCGTCGCACCCCTCGAAGAGATCTTGTCTGTGAGGGAAATAGAAGCTTCACTTTATCCTACTCGCTTGATTTTGGAACCGCTCGCTGCTGACGCTCATCTGTTTTAGACCGTGATCGGTATGCGAAAATTAGTATACTAACACTAAGTGAGTGCAGCGATGTTTAGTTTTCTGAGGCTAAAGTCAATTGAATACACTCAGTATGTTTCACGAGATGAAGTAGTTTTAGTGTCCAAATCGATGTAGCTACCATGTGATAGTATTGATTTATGGTACGAGAGAAAAAAAAAACAAGTTTCCTTCGAGCTTCGGGCTGGAATTGAAAGCCATTAGATCGCATAGGATCCATCTTCTTCGAGAAGGGATTCACAGTGTGGTGGAATGCCATTAGTTCGAACAACGCTATTTTCAGTGGAACGAGAAAAATGCGTCAATAATTTTCGAATCGACCTTCAAGCGATTTACATCGCTGAACTGGACTGCTGAGGACGGTCAAT